>NC_143044.1:30807500-31000000 GCF_057628025.1 Oncorhynchus mykiss | reverse complement strand
AACATGTTTTTAGAATATTTCCAGATTTCAAGTTTTCATAACAATCGGTAATCATCATTTTTGGACGCCTATTATGGCTGGTTACATTGCACTCAACGAGGAGACTGCGCGGCAGGCTGACCACCTGTTACGCGAGTGCAGCAAGGAGCCAAGGTAAGTTGCTAGCTAGCATTAAACTTATCTTATAAAAAACAATCAATCTTAACATAATCACTAGTTAACTACACATGGTTGATGATATTAGTAGGTTAACTAGCTTGTCCTGCGTTGCGTATAATCAATGCAGTGCCTGTTAATTTATCATCTAATCACACCGTACTTTGCCAAACGGGGGATGATTTAACAAAAGCGCATTAGCGAAAAAAGCACAATCGTTGCACGAATGTACCTAATCATAAACATCAATGCCTTTCTTAAAATCAGTACACAGAAGTATATATTTTTAAACCTGCATATTTAGTTAAAGAGATTCATGTTAGCAGGCAATATTAACTAGGGAAATTGTGTCACTTCTCTTGCCTTCATTGCACGCAGAGTCAGGGTATATCCAAAGGTTTGGGCCGCCTGGCTTGTTGCAAACTAATTTGCCAGAATTTTACATAATTATGACATAACATTGAAGGTTGTGCAATGTAACAGCAATATTTAGACTTAGGGTTGCCACCTGTTCGATAAAATATGGAACGGTTCCATATTTCACTGAAATAATAAACGTTTTGTTTCCAAAATGATCGTTTCCGGATTTTACCATATTAATGACCAACTTTCTGAGTTTGAGCGGTGGTAGGCGGCAGCAGGCTCGTAAGCATTCATTGAAACAGCACTTTACTGAGTTTGCCAGCAGCTCTTAGCAATGCTTGATCACAGCGCTGTTTATTACTTCAAGCCTATCAACTCCTGAGATTAGGCTGGCAATACTAAAGTGACTATTAGAACATCCAATAGTCAAAGGTATATGAAATACAAATGGTATAGAGAGAAATAGTCAACGAGTCATAATTCCTATAATAACTACAACCTAAAAGTTCTTAACTGGGAATATTGAAGAACTGGGAATATTGAACCACCAGCTTTCATATGTTCTCATGTTCTGAGCAAGGAACTTAAACGTTAGCTTTTTTACATGGCACATATTGCACTTTTACTTTTTCTCCAACACTTTGTTTTTGCATTATTTAAACCAAATTGAACGTTTAATTATTTATTTGAGGCTAAATGGATTTTTATTGATGTATTATATTAAGCTAAAATAAGTGGGGCCTCCCGGGTGGCGCAGTGGTCTAGGGTACTGCATCGCTGGGTTCGATCCCAGGCTCTGTCGCAGCTGGCTGCGACCGGGAGATCCATGGGGCGACGCACAATTGGCCTAGCGTCGTCCGGGTTAGGGAGGGTTTGGCCGGTAGGAATATCCTTGTCTCATCGCGCACTAGCGACTCCTGTTGCGGGACGGGCGCAGTGCACGCTAACCAGTTCGCCAGGTTCACGGTGTTTCCTCCGACACATTGGTGCGGCTGGCTTCCGGGTTGGATGTGCGCTGTATTAAGAAGCAGTGCGGCTTGGTTGGGTTGTGTTTCGGAGGACGCATGGCTTTCGACCTTCGTCTCTCCCGAGCCCGTACGGGAGTTGTAGCTATGAGACAAGATAGTAACTACTAACAATTGGATACCATGAAATTGGGGAGAAAAAGGGGTAAAATTAAAAATAAATAAAAATTGTATTATTATTATTTAAATAAAAAAATAAGAGTTCATTCAGTATTGTTGTAATTGTCATTATTACAAATACATTTAAAAAAAATGGCCGATATCGGTATCGGCTTTTTTTGGTCCTCCAATAATCGGTATCGGTATCGGCGTTGAAAAATATTATATATATATATATATATATCAACGCCGATACCGGCTTTTTCTGGTCCTCCAATAATCGGTATCGGTATTGAAAAATCATAATCGGTCGACCTCTAAACCAATTTTCTGTTTTTTAATTTTACGGATAGTCAGGGGCACACTCCAACAGTCAGACATCATTTACAAACGATGCATTTATGTTTAATGAGTCAGCCAGATCAGAGGCAGTAGCGGTGACTGTTGGGAGTGTTGATAAGTGTGTGAATTGGACCATTTTCTGTCCTGCTAAGCATTCAAAATGTAACAAGTGCTTTTCGGTGTCAGGGAAAGTGTAAGGAGTAAAAAGTACATTATTTTCTTTGGGAATGTTGTGAAGTAAAAGTCAAAGTTGTCAAAAATATAATTAGTAAAGTACAGATACCCCCCAAAAATGACTTAAGTACTTTAAAGTATTTTTATTTAAGTACTTTACATCACTGCATGTCTTAAATAAATAAGCCTTTTGTAACGGCAGATTTCTTCTTCATCTGAAGAGGAGTAAGGATCGGACCAAGATGCAGCGTGGTAAGTGTTCATGACGATTTATTAAAAACGAACTGAACACTGAAATACAAAACAATAAACGATGTGATGAAAACGAAAACCCGAAACAGTACCGTGTGGCGGCAAACACTCACACAGAAACAAACACCCACCAACCAACAGTGAAACCCAGGCTACCTAAGTATGATTCTCAATCAGAGACAACTAACGACACCTGCCTCTGATTGAGAACCATACTAGGCTGAACACAAAAACCAACATAGAAAAACAAACATAGACTGCCCACCCCAACTCACGCCCTGACCATACTAAATAAAGACAAAACAAAGGAAATAAAGGTCAAAACGTGACACCTTTTTAATTTCATTTAAATAAATTCAACATCCTTTAATTCAAATTCAATTCAAATTCTGCTTCCTGTGAGATGTGGCCAATTCAAATTCAATTATGTTTAAAAAATGTAATAGGAAATAAAGAGTATTTCGCTACTCAATTCAGAATTGACCCCAACTTCTAAATTGACCCCATCCCTAAGGCGCGCGCGCGTGTGTGTGTGTGTGCATGTGCATGTGTGTGTGCGTGTGCATGTGCGTGTGCGTGTACATGCATGTGCTAACACATTGTCTTGTCTGGCCTTTAGATTTGGTCCAGTTAAAGTGTGAGTGGAACACTGCCCTACATTTGAACTATCCTGTCGCTGTAGAAGCATGAAATCATCATACATGAAAGGCTGGCTTATATGACACACCTCATTCATACTGCCGTTAAGAAAATATGATAACCTTTGGTTGGGTTTAATATTATGGGTCGTCCTATAGCAGTTGGTGAGACCGTATCCACATTTACAGAGTGAGTCATATGGAGGAGGAATTTGGTTAGTATTCAGATGGAATAGAATAGAAGTTCTCTGTTCCAATGATTGAAACCAATGCCAGGAGAGTTTTTCTGACAATCAATCTATTCTTCTGTTCACTACTTCTCCCACTCTACTGGGGGACAGATTCACACTGTGATGTGTGTGTGTGTGCACATTTTTGTGCATGGTCCAGTGAGGGAGAGAGAGAGGCCAGTGGGCCAGGCAGAATGGTCCCTGCCGAACATAAGGCTGGGTTTGGGCTCAGTGAGGCTGGAGCTGGGGTCTGAGAGCAGGTCTAGCAGAGAAGTCCATGCCCAGAGAGAGAGAGGCTTTAGACGAGGTGGGAGAGCCTGCAAACGACCCTGGAACTGGAGCTGGGGGGTAGAAAGTAGGACTGGGTGTAGGACAGTGAAGGTGGGACTGGAATGGAGGAATACGGATAACGTCACTAAAATGATTGGCTAAAGGAAGACTGAGAGGAGAAGGCATGGGGCAAGTACTGTCGTTCACCAGACACTTGCACCCAATACCTGTAGATAAGGTTATGGGGCAAGTGGCAATGTGTCTTTGGGGTAAGTCAACTATTCGGACACTCAGCCTAGTCAAAGATCTGTATGGGCTTTAGCCAATCAGTTCCTCTGACTATTCGTATGTACAGTCACATCCCAGATTATTGGCATCCTTGATGAAGATGAGGGGAAAAGACTGTATAAATATATATTATATGCTCCAATTTTTTTTAACACTATATTATTTTATACTAATACAATTTCTCAGCTAAATAGATTTTGTTTAACAACAAAATAACAATAACAAAACTTCTCAACAAGATAGGTGTCAATGATTGGAAACCCTGTTTTCAATACTAGGGCACTCTCCTCCTGCACTGAGCCTTTTTCTAAAATGTTTTATGAGATTGGAGAACACATTGGGAGGGATATTAAACCATTCCTCCAAACAGAATCTTTCCAGAACAAAACAGCCCCATAACATCAAAGACCACTAGGCTATGCACCAATGGTCACCAACCGGTCAATCTCGATTTCTAGTCGATCACCAAACATTTTTGTAAAAAACGACAACGACAAAGCCTCGCTTTCCTATTTTATTAGCTTCGTGCTGTTGGTGGTAGGTGCACTTGATTCAGCAGTCGTAGCACCTATAGGCCTAACGCTGGCCAATAAGATAGCTCAGATCACCCTGTTTGCACAGTTTCCTCGAGCCATAGACGGTAAAAAGAAGCCTCAAACGCACAGTGTTCCGATAAGCTAGCGTTATTATTAGTAGCAGCTGTATTTTTTTATATCGAGAAATATTTCACATTCTCTGGTCATAGAAGTAACAACTTGAATTGGTGCATGAGGCAGAAATAATGCTGTGCAACATTGGAGTTCGCCATCAGCTGAAATACTGTGTCCCCTTTTCTCAGTGGAGCGAGTGCAGTGCAGGTGCATTTATACGGAGACTTGATTACACACAGGTGGATTGTATTTATCATCATTAGTCATTTAGGTCAACATTGGATCATTCAGAGATCCTCACTGAACTTCTGGAGAGAGTTTGCTGCACTGAAAGTAAAGGGGCTGAATAATTTTGCACGCCCAATTTTTCAGTTTTTGATTTGTTAAAAAAGTTTGAAATATCCAATAAATGTCGTTCCACTTCATGATTGTGTCCCACTTGTTGTTGATTCTTCACAAAAAAATACAGTTTTATATCTTTATGTTTGAAGCCTGAAATGTGGCAAAAGGTCGCAAAGTTCAAGGGGGCCGAATACTTTCACAAGGCACTGTATATTTTTTGATACCTAAAGGGGTCGTAAAATTCCAAATCAAATGGCTAAATGTTCCATGGTCTGACCATCTTAAAACAATTCGATATGCTTCATAGCCGCCCCACCCCCATGCTCAACAGTTTCCCATGTGTATCAAGAATGGTCCACCACCCAAATAACATCCAACCCATTTGGACACAACTGTTGGAAGCATTGGAGTCAACATGGGCCAACATCCCTGTGGAACGTTTTCAACACCTTGCAGAGTCCAAGGCCCAACGAATTGAGGCTGTTCAGAGTGCAAAAGGGGTGTGTGACTCAATATTAGGAAGGTATTCTTAATGTTTTGTACACTCAGCATATGTATTCTTCTTGAATGAGAAAGTTACAGACGCACAAATAGTATACCGCCAAGACATGCTAACCTCTCACCATTACATTAAAATGGCATCTTTAACTTTCTCACTCATCATTATTTACGAGTCATTCAGGACTATCCGTAATCATGGTAGCATCCACATTAATGTAGGAGTGTTTAGAAACATGCTCTATTCTTATTTACAATAAAAGTGACTCCAAAATGACACTACATGATTTACCATTCATTTCTATTGGGCACATATATGCAAATGCATCCAAATGCATTCAAGCTTGCGTGCTAGGAATATGGGACCAAATACTCAACTTTTGACTACTTTAATACACATGCTGTATGTGAATTTGTCCCAATAATTCTGGTACCCTAAAATGGGGGGACTATGTACAAAAAGTGCTGTAATGGATGAAAATAGCCTCAGATTAAAGCTGACAGTCTGCACTTTAACCTCATAGTCATTGTATAATTTCAAATACAAATGTGTCACTGTCCCTATACTTTTGGAGGTCACTGTATAATCCACATTTTATGTGCATACAATATAGCTCAGTATTTGTATTATTTATTTCATACAGTCTTTTTTGCTCATCTTTATCAAGGGCACCAATCATTTTTGATTTTTACTTTATATTTGTTTGCAAATGTAGCGGATAAAAACACCAGAGAGGAGTTTGCTTCAGCAACAGATCTGGAGCCAGACTAAAAGCCAAGTAAGAAGGTTGAATTGCTGTGTTTCATTCTCATAGGGAATTACTGAGATGTAATTTGTCAGCTGGCAAATTTCTGTCATAATACCATATGAAATCGAAGAGAGAGAAAGAGTTTGGGGAGCATCCTCCAATGATTCTGACTTGTTATTTCAGGAACGAGTGATGAAGAAAAAGCGAAAAAAGAGAAACGTGAGCAGAGACCTTTCCATGATGGAAGCTCACTAAGGCATTCTGTTGAAAAGACAAATATGTCCTTATGTTGTTTTTCCCTCCTTCCTTCCTTCCCTCCCTCCTTTTGTTTCTCAGAGTTGCTGAGTTCCACAAAGAGGCTGAACATCAACTATCAGGACTCAGATGGGTAAGACATTAGTGTGTGCATGCGTTAGGGTTGGGTGGTATCCAGATTTTCATAACTTTATACCGTTCCTGTACCATACCAGGGTATTCATTATTACCGACAGTGCACACAAGGGGCACTATTTTCTTTCTTTTTTAGCCACTAGATTTTTTTTTTTAGTTAGCCACTTAGCTATTAAGTTAACAAACCAAATGTATAGCTTGGAACCCTGAGCTGGGGATAAATTGACCTGCCGTATATTTCAAAATACCCCAGTATACGGTATACCGCCCAAGCCTAGCAAGCATTAGTCTTTGTTTACTGAGGTACGTGAGTCAGTTAGATGGACTTGTAGTTTTTCCTCTCTGAACACTTTCTTTTCTCAGAGGAATGCAATCAATGTTTGTAGAGCAAGACTCACTCAATAACATTTAGTTTGATTGACATGGTCATTATCGCTAATGTGACTATTGAAAGTACATACCTGGTGTGGCCTGTGGTCGGTTATTTAATCTGTATCTTGTGTCGATGTAGATTTACTCACCACCCAGTCACACCTGTACACAGACAGACCAGACTGTGTGTGGGTGTGTATTTGTTTAAGAGAGAGGGGGATGTGATATATGATAGTGGTGCTGAGAGACTGAAAGGAAGAAATGAGAGGTGAGCTAACAGTGACCAGTCACCATGAGTCAACACTCTGTCAGCGGAGGGAGGGAGGGAGGGAGGGAGGGAGGGAGGGAGGGAGGGAGGGAGGGAGGGAGGGAGGGAGGGAGGGAGGGAGAGAGAGAGAGAGAGAGAGAGAGAGAGAGAGAGAGAGAGAGAGAGAGAGAGAGAGAGAGAGAGAGAGAGAGAGAGAGAGAGAGAGAGAGAGAGAGAGAGAGAGAGAGAGAGAGAGAGAGAGAGAGAGAGAGAGAGAGAGAGTAAAGGAGGCAATGAGAGAGATGGAAGGATGGAGAAAGAGAGACATTAAACAGAGAGAGAGATAAGCTTAGTATCAGTGAAAGTCTAAATGGATACCTTTCCTTTGTGTATTCCAGTGGTGGAAAAAGTACCCAATTGTCATACTTGAGTTAAAGTAAAGATACCTCAACAGAAAAGGACTCAAGTAAAAGTGAAAGTTGGAGTGAGAGATACACACGGTTGTAAAGAAATAAATAAAGGAGTGAAAACAGACAGATGAGACATAGTTGGATAGATGGATGGATGTGTATCTGACTAAATACCCGGCAGGTCCAAACATTGTGCCTTCAAGTCTGGAAATCAGCAGTCAGATACTGATACACACACTCAGGCTTCATCCTAAATGGTTCCCTATGTAGGGTCCTATTTCTCACCAGGACCCCTAGGGGAATAGGATGCCATTTGGGATGCAGCCATACACACTCAGACCTTACATGACTGGATCCCATTCCCAACCATCGTCACAGATTCACAGAATATAGTTTTTTAAGTGGATATGAAATAATCAGAGCTTGTGTGCGTGGTCTTCTGTAGCTCAGTAGGCAGAGCATGGCACTTGCAATGCCAGAAGTGGGGTTTGATTCCCGGGACCACCTGTACGTAAAATGTATGACTGTAAATCGCTTTGCATAAAAGCGTCTTCTAATGACTTGTATTTTAGAAGAACAGCTCTGAGTGAGTGCTGTATTACTGTCCTTGATACTCCAGGTATTCAGTGAACCAGCACTGAACCCAGTCCCCTGACACACACACATACCTATGCACAAGCACATTTCATAGTACTCTCCCATACTTGAGTTTAAATACTAAAAACCAAATACATTTTCCTCCCAGCTTATTGATACTAAATTGATAGGGATGTTGTGGTTCTTGGGTGGCATCTTAAATGGCACCCTATTACCTGAATGGAGCACTACTTTTGACCAGGGCCCACATAGGGAATAGGTTGCCATTTGGGACGCACCTTGGTCAGAGTTTGTACCCTGTATAGATGGCTATGTTTGGACCCAGGTCCTTGGTTTAAGGTTGGAGCTGGAACAGTGGAGGTGTCTGTGTTCCATGGCTGGCAGTAATTCAACAGTTGACTGTTGTCTAGAACACCCTGCTCTCCAGGAATGAAGGGCCCAAATTTATGCATTTAATTTGTCCCTCGTGGGATATACTGCCCCCTGACACACACACACAAACAAACGCACACACACACCATCCTGCCATCGTCTGCTAGTGTGTTCTGATGAAGGCTCACCTCCTGTAAAGTCATCAGGTAGATTTATAGTCTCTCTGTCCAGACTATGGCAGACTCATTTCACCCTGGAAAACCTCCACAACTACCTAAGAGGGGAAGGACTCCTTACACCAGGCACTGTTGGACAGTACTGGAAATATAGAGTCTGTTTGGAGTATGGAGGCTGCACACGCTTCCAGAATATTTCTAGACAATTACTGTAGTAGTAACAACAGAGTGGATGGAACAATATTAATGCTCCATCTCTCTCTCTCTCTCTCTGTCCCTCTCCCTGTCTCTCTCTCTCTCTCTACCCCCCACCTCTCTTTATCTCTCTCTCTTCCCCAGGTTTTCAGCATTACACCATGCAGCTCTAACGGGCACCACTGAACTGCTGTCTCTACTACTGGAGGCTCAAGCCACTGTGGACATCAAAGACACCAATGGTGAGAAGTTATAAGCTCTTATAAGTAGGTATAAACACTTATGAACAGTTATTAACAGGTAATACAACAGCACAAGTCATTAAAGGGGCAATCTGGGATTCGAAAACACTCCAAAGCGGTCACTCTGCCACTTGTTTTGGCAAACAGAACAAAAGCCAGTCCTGGATTACACCTTACATTGTTTGGCTCCTTCATGAGCTTTCATGGGATTCTTGTTGGACTCCCCTCTGTCTATCTCTTTTCAACTCTATATTTTCCTAACTAACCTTCTCTTGTTCTTTTTTTACTATTTTTATTTCTCTCTCTTCTTCCATCTCCTCTCTGCCTCCCTCCCTACCTCTCTCTCTCTCTCTCCCTCCCTACTTCTGTCTCTCTCTGTCTCTCTGTCTCTCTCTCTAGGTATGCGTCCGCTCCACTATGCAGCGTGGCAGGGTAAAGCTGACTCTGTGTTGCTGCTACTAAGAGCTGGCGCATCAGTTAACACACCGTCACAAGACGGACAGATACCTCTACACCTGTCTGCACAGTATGGACACTACCAGGTGGTGAGTACACACAATGAACACACAAACGCAGACAGACACATGCACGCACACACACACACAATTGACCCTTATCAACTCAGAGACATGGTTCAATATTTGGAAGGATTGCACACTGGTAAGAGGCCTCACCACACACACCTTCACTCAGTATCAGTGTATATATAGTGTTTTCAGGTGTGACAGTGTGACACAGATTGTGTACGTTAGGTGTCAGGGTGAGTGAAAAGAGAGGGCTCTATAGTAACTACATGACATGATCAGGTCAGCAGTGGGTTCCCTGGGTGACATATTGAGACTAATGGGAGGAAGGAGGAATATGTGTATTGGGTGTCTTTAATACACAAGTAGGGAGTCTACCTGAGAGGTGTGTTCACACACACACCAACACGCACCCACACACATGCACACAGACACGAAACGCACAAACATACACGCAGCAGCATAACTGGTTATGGAGACTACTGAGGTATGGTATTGTATTGTATTGTGTGTGGACAAAGCAGGAACATTAACAAAGCCAGAGGTATTTCTCTGTAATGGATAGGGTCGCAAAATTACAAGAATTTTCTATAAAAGTCTTGGTTGGAGGAATCTGGATTTCCTGCTTATTCCCTTCTGATTCCGGGAATCCTCCAACCGGGATTTCGGGAAAACCAGGGAATTTACTGACCCTAGTAATGGAAGCCCTGTTAGGACTACTTCTTTAGCCCTGAGCTAAGATCCTGATGCATCTCTCTGCTTGCTGTGGTGATGAAATGTCAGAATGTTATGTTTATTTACCTCCTCTCTCTCTCTCTCTCTCTCCTCCCCACTCTCTCCATCAGTCTGAGATGTTACTCCAGCACCAGTCTAATCCATGTCTGTTGAACAAAGCCAACAAGACCCCTCTGGACCTGGCCTGCGAGTTTGGCAGACTCAAGGTGAGTCAGTGAGTGTGTTTGTGTATTTTATGGTAAGCATATGTGTGTGTGGCAGAGGAGGCTGGTGGGTAGAGATGTAGGAGGACGGGCTCATTGCAATGAATGGAATGGATAGTATGGAAAGGTATCAAACACACCTAACTCATGGTTTTCATGTGTTAGATAATGTTCCTCCTACATCTCCACCCACCCGCCTTCACTAAAGGACATATTTTCTTATATGCTAGTTACAGTTTTTCTCAATCGCGTACAAGCACTTTTTGGATCTGTTGAAACGTATCTATAGCAGAACAGCAATGATCAAATGTTCAAATACATTTACAGAACTTCGGATCCTTTTCTTGCCCTTGTATCTGACTTGCATATCTTAGACCACATTTTGAAAAACATTAAATACAAATGTCACCAGTGACTACAAAATGCACTGTTAAGTGTTATGTTCACAGAATATTAACACATTATTTTCATCAGAAGAGAAATGTGTACAATAGTATTCACTGTTTCCGGCAATCAGTAAATACTACTGCATGAAATTCTAAAGCATCCCATCAGTATCATACCAAGTACAATTTATTTTTATTTTACCTTTATTTAACCAGGTAGGCCAGTTGAGGACAAGTTCTCATTTACAACTGCGACCTAGCCAAGATAGAGCAAAGCAGTGCGACACAAATAACCCAGAGTTACACATGGGATAAACAAACGTACAGTCAATAACACAATAGAAAAGTCTATATACAGCGTGTGCAAATGTAGTAAGATTAGGGAGGTAAGGCAATGAATATGCCATAGTGGCGAAATAATTACAATTTAGCAATTAAACACTGGAGTGATAGATGTGCAGAAATGAATGTGCAAGTAGAGATACTGGGGTGCAAAGGAGCAAACAAAGAATAACAATATGGGGATGAGGTAGTTGGGTGGGCTATTTACAGATGTGCTATGTACAAGTGCAATGATCGGTAAGCTGCTCTGACAGCTGATGCTTAAAGTTAGTGAGGGAGATATAAGTCTCCAGCTTCAGTGATTTTTGCAATTCGTTCCGGTCATTGGTAGCAGAGAACTGGAAGGAAAGGCGGCCAAAGTAGAAGTTGGCTTTGGGGGTGACCAGTGAAATAAATATACCTGCTGGAGCACGTGCTACGGGTGGGCGCTGCTATGGTGACCAGTGAGCTGAGATAAGGTGGGGCTTTACATAGCAGTGACTTGTAGATAACCTGTAGCCAGTGGGTTTGGCAACGAAAATGAAGTGAGGACCAGCCAACGAGAGCGTACAGGTCACAGTGGTAGGTAGTATATGGGGCTTTGGTGACAAAACGGATGGCACTGTGATAGACTGCATCCAATTTGCTGAGTAGTGTTGGAGGCTATTTTGTAGATGACATCGCCAAAGTCAAAGATCGGTAGAATAGTCAGTTTTACGAGGGTATGTTTGGCAGCATGAGTGAAGGATGCTTTGTTGCAAAATAGGAAGCCGATTCTAGATTTAATTTTGGATTGGAGATGCTTAATGTGAGTCTGGAAGGAGAGTTTACAGTCTAACCAGACATCTTTACAGTCTAACCAGACATCTAGGTATTTGTAGTTGTCCACATATTCTATGTCAGTACCGTCCAGAGTAGTGATGCTAGAGAAGCGGGTGCAGGCAGTGATCAGTTGAAGAGCATGTATTTAGTTTTGCTTGCATTTTAGAGCTGTTGAGGCCACGGAAGGAGTGTTGTATGGCGTTGAAGCTTGTCTGGAGGTTAGTTAACACAGTGTCCAAAGAAGAGACAGATGTATACAGAATGGTGGAGCAGAGAATCACCAACATCATTGATGTATACAGAGAAAAGAGTCGGCCCGAGAATTGAACCCTGTGGCACCCCCATAGAGACTGCCAGAGGTCCGGACAACAGGCCCTCCAATTTGACACACTGAACTCTATCTGAGAAGTAGTTGGTGAACCAACTAAAGCAAAGTTAACAAACAGATCACCGACCATTTCGAATCCCACCGTACCTTCGTACCTTCACCTTGAACGTGGCTGAGGTGCACCCATGACCAGCTCGGAAAAAAAGACTGCATAGCGGAGAAGGTACGGTGGGATTCGAAATGGTCAGTGATCTGTTTGTTAACTTGGCTTTTGAAGACTTTAGATAGGCAGGGTAGGATAGATATAGGTCTGTAACAGTTTGGGTCTAGAGTGTCACCCCCTTTGAAGAGGGGGATGACCGCGGCATCTTTCCAATCTTTAGGGATCTCAGACGATACGAAAGAGAGGTTGAACAGGCTAGTAATAGGGGTTGCAACAATTGCGTTGGAAAGTTTTAGAAAGAGAGGGTCCAGATTGTCTAGCCCAGCTGATTTGTAGGGATCCAGATATTGCAGCTCTTTCAGAACATCAGCTGTCTGGATTTGTGTGAAGTAGAAATGGGGGAGGCTTTGGCAAGTTGATGTGGGGGTGCAGAGCTGTTGACCGGGGTAGGGGTAGCCAGGAAAGATCTCTAGGCAATGGGGACCGTCTAATTGTTCAGATTTTTTTACAATAGTCCGGACGTGCAGACACGCAGAGAATAAAATTCATCATCTTCAACATTCCATTACAGAGCTTTGCTTTGGTGTGGATTGAGGCCTATACATTCATGTCAGTTGTGTTCCTCCATTGTATTCACCTTTCCTTATTTCTGTTGTGGATAGTGTCTCCTTGTGCCAATGGAATGTCTACAAAATGATGAGCAAACCAGCCTTTGTATTGAATACATGGAATTGGATTGTGATTAATGAATCCTAAATTAACCCTGCTCACAATGTGCTTATTTTTTTATTGGAATAATATTTGATTGGATGTGTATTAAATTTGTTTAGTGAGATATGCAAAAAAGGAGAGTAATTTCCCATAATTCTGCAGCTTTGGATAGATGTACTTCCAATTTTGATCATCATGATTTGGTGACCGCTTAGAAAATGTATTGATCTACTGGGTAAAAGTAGATTTAAAAAAATAAATAAAAAAGGTTGCGTTAATCTTTTGGCAGGCAGTTATAATATAGTTTTGATGAATGTATTATGACGGTATAATATAGTTTTGATGCATCTATTATGACGGTATAATATAGTTTTGATGAATGTATTATGACGGTATAATATAGTTTTGATGAATCTATTATGACTGTATAATATAGTTTTGATGAATCTATTATGACGGTATAATATAGTTTTGATGCATCTATTATGACGGTATAATATAGTTTTGATGAATGTATTATGACGGTATAATATAGTTTTGATGAATGTATTATGACGGTATAATATAGTTTTGATGAATGTATTATGACGGTATAATATAGTTTTGATGAATGTATTATGACGGTATAATATAGTTTTGATGAATGTATTATGACGGTATAATATAGTTTTGATGAATGTATTATGACGGTATAATATAGTTTTGATGAATGTATTATGACGGTATAATATAGTTTTGATGAATGTATTATGACGGTATAATATAGTTTTGATGCATCTATTATGACGGTATAATATAGTTTTGATGAATGTATTATGACGGTATAATATAGTTTTGATGCATCTATTATGACGGTATAATATAGTTTTGATGAATGTATTATGACGGTATAATATAGTTTTGATGAATCTATTATGACGGTATAATATAGTTTTGATGAATGTATTATGACGGTATAATATAGTTTTGATGAATCTATTATGACGGTATAATATAGTTTTGATGAATGTATTATGACGGTATAATATAGTTTTGATGCATCTATTATGACGGTATAATATAGTTTTGATGAATGTATTATGACGGTATAATATAGTTTTGATGCATCTATTATGACGGTATAATATAGTTTTGATGCATCTATTATGACGGTATAATATAGTTTTGATGAATGTATTATGACGGTATAATATAGTTTTGATGAATGTATTATGACGATATAATATAGTTTTGATGAATGTATTGTGACGGTATAATATAGTTTTGATGAATGTATATATTTGAGAAGGCAACTACATTTTGAAAACGCATTTTGTTTTGCAAAAGGCCAAAAACTTCTGTGTCTTGTGAACTCTGTTTTGAAAATTGAAAATGTTGTACCAAAAAATGTGTGTACGCGATTGAGAAAAACTGTAATAAACTGTAGATATACACTGCTCAAAAAAATAAAGGGAACACTAAAATAACACATCCTAGATCTGAATGAATGAAATATTCTTATTAAATACTTTTTTCTTTACATAGTTGAATGTGCTGACAACAAAATCACACAAAAATGATCAATGAAAATCAAATTTATCAACCCATGGAGGTCTGGATTTGGAGTCACACTCAAAATTAAAGTGGAAAACCACACTACAGGCTGATCCAACTTTGATATAATGTCCTTAAAACAAGTCAAAATGAGGCTCAGTAGTGTGTGTGGCCTCCACGTGCCTGTATGACCTCCCTATAACGCCTGGGCATGCTCCTGATGTGGTGGCGGATGGTCTCCTGAGGGAGCTCCTCCCAGACCTGGACTAAAGCACCCGCCAACTCCTGGACAGTCTGTGGTGCAACGTGGCGTTGGTGGATGGAGCGAGACATGATGTCCCAGATGTGCTCAATTGGATTCAGGTCTGGGGAACGGGCGGGTCAGTCCATAGCATCAATGCCTTCCTCTTGCAGGAACTGCTGACACACTCCAGCCACATGAGGTCTAGCATTGTCTTGCATTAGGAGGAACCCAGGCCCAACCGCACCAGCATATGGTCTCACAAGGGGTCTGAGGATCTCATCTCGGTACCTAATGGCAGTCAGGCTACCTCTGGCGAGCACATGGAGGGCTGTGCGGCCCCCCAAATAAATGCCACCCCACACCATGACTGACCCACCACCAAACCGGTCATGCTGGAGGATGTTGCAGGCAGCAGAACGTTCTCCACGGCATCTCCAGACTCTGTCACGTCTGTCACATGTGCTCAGTGTGAACCTGCTTTCATCTGTAAAGAGCACAGGGCGCCAGTGGCGAATTTGCCAATCTTGGTGTTCTCTGGCAAATGCCAAACATCCTGCACGGTGTTGGGCTGTAAGCACAACATACCACCCTCATGGAGTCTGTTTCTGACCGTTTGAGCAGACACATGCACATTTGTGGCCTGCTGGAGGTCATTTTGCTGGGCTCTGGCAGTGCTCCTCCTGCTCCTCCTTGCACAAAGGCGGAGGTAGCGGTCCTGCTGCTGGGTTGTTGCCCTCCTACGGCCTCCTCCACGTCTCCTGATGTACCGGCCTGTCTCCTGGTAGCGCCTCCATGCTCTGGACACTACGCTGACAGACACAGTAAACCTTCTTGCCACGGCTCGCATTGATGTGCCATCCTGGATGAGCTGCACTACCTGAGCCACTTATGTGGGTTGTAGACTCCGTATCATGCGACCACTAGAGTGAAAGCAACGCCAGCATTCAAAAGTGACCAAAACATCAGCCAGGAAGCATAGGAACTGAGAAGTGGTCTGTGGTCACCACCTTCAGAACCACTCCTTTATTGGGGGTGTCTTGCTAATTGCCTATAATTTCCACCTGTTGTCTATTCCATTTGCACAACAGCATGTGAAATGTTTTGTCAATCAGTGTTGCTTCCTAAGTGGACAGTTTGATTTCACAGAAGTGTGATTGACTTGGAGTTACATTGTGTTGTTTAAGTGTTCCCTTTATTTTTTTGAGCAGTGTATATGCCACAATACCTCCCTGTTTAACCCACACTTAACATGCACATCCCATAGACATTACAATGATCAAAGGCCAGTGTAAGTGGTGATAGTGTGTGTGTATTTGTCCATGTCTCACAGAGGGTGTGTGGGGGGATAGAGGGGGTAGAGGGATAGAGGGGGTAGAGGGATAGAGGGTGTGTGATGGATAGAGGGGGTAGAGGGATAGAGGGGGTAGAGGGATAGAGGGTGTGTGATGGATAGAGGGGGTAGAGAGATAGCGGGTGTGTGATGGATAGAGGGGGTAGAGGGATAGAGGGGGTAGAGGGATAGAGGGTGTGTGATGGATAGAGGGGGTAGAGGGATAGAGGGTGTGTGATGGATAGAGGGGGTAGGCCAATGTCAAACATCTCACATAGCTTAGATGAATTACCAGCTAAAATGAACTAGCAGCTAAACTGAACTAGCAGCTAAAATAAGCCTGTTTCAGCTAAAGGGAAATGGGTTTCGGTTCTGCTCCCCGGACAGGCACACACAAACGCGCATACACGCACGCACATACACACTCTCTCACACAAACACACACACCGATGCATGCACACAGGCGTACACACACACACACACACACGAGTGAGATACATTTTGCAGTGCAGTATGTTTCTCTGTTACAGTTGTCCCTGTTTTTTAGTTGTTTTCTTTTTTAGGTTTAGCCAAAGTTGAATTTACGCACGCACGCACGCAAGACAGACAGACACGTCAGTAATCTTCTGGCCCTGTGAATAGCATAACAACAGGCTTTAGGCTGTAACGCTGAGTCAGTTAAGGTCTTTATTACTGTAGTCTCTCTCTCTTTTCCCCCTTTCCCTCTCCTTCTCCCCCTCTCAGTAAGTGTCTTTGTTACGGTAATAGGGGTATCTTTAGACACCCAGCGCATGGACAGTTGCTAGGCAGGTTTTATGTGCACTTAGGTTGCCCCATAAAATGTACATGTATGAAATACACAAGTGGTGTAAAGTATTTAAGTAAAAATACTTTAAAGTACTACTTAAGTCGTTTTGGGGGGTATCTGTACTTTACTAATGATATTTTTGACAACTTTTACTTTTACTTTTACTTCCCAACATTCCTTAAGAAAACAATGTACATTTTACTCCATACATCCCTGATAACCAAAAGTACTCGTTATATTTCGAATGCTTAGCAGGACAGGAAAATGGTCCAGTTCACACACTTATCAAGAGAACATCCCTGGTCACCCCTACTGCCTCTGATCTGATGGACTCACTAAACACACGCTTCGTTTGGGAATGAAGTCTGAGTGTTGGAATGTTCCCCTCGCTATCCGTAAATTTAAATAACAAGGAATTTGTGCAGTTTGGTTTTCTTAATATAAAGAATGTTAAATTATTTATACTTTTACTTTTGATACTTAAGTAAATTAACTCAGCAAAAAAAGAAACGTCCTCTCACTGTCAACTGCGTTTCTTTTTAGCAAACTTAACATGTGTAAATATTTGTATGAACATAACAAGATTCAACAACTGAGACATAAACTGAACAAGTTCCACAGACATGTGGCTAACAGAAATTGAATAATGTGTCCCTGAACAAAGGGGGGGTCAAAATCAAAAGTAACAGTCAATATCTGGTTTGGCCACCAGCTGTACTGCAGTGCATCTCCTCCTCATGGACTGCACCAGATTTGCCAATTCTTGCTGTGAGATGCTACTCCACTCTTCCACCAAGGCACCTGCAAGTTCCCGGACATTCTGGGGGGAATGGCCATAGCCCTCACCCTCCGATCCAACAGGTCCCGAGACGTGCTCAATGGGATTGAGATCCGGGCTCTGCATTGTCATGCTGGAGGGTCATGTCAGGATGAGCCTGCGGGAAGGATACCACATGAGGGAGGAGGATGTCTTTCCTGTAACGCACAGAGTTGAGATATCCTGCAATGACAACAAGCTCAGTCCGATGATGCTGTGACTGACACACTGCCTCAGACCATGACGGAACCTCCACCTCCAAATCAATCCCGCTTCAGAGTACAGGCCTCGGTGTAACGCTCATTCCTTCGATGATAAACGCAAATCCGACCATCACCCCTGGTGAGACAAACCCGCGACTCATCAGTGAAGAGCACATTTTGCCAGTCCTGTCTGGTCCAGCGACGATAGGTTTGTGCCCATAGGCAACGTTGTTGCCGGTGATGTCTGGTGAGGACCTGCCTTACAACAGGCCTACAAGCCCTCAGTCCAGCCTCTCTCAGCCTATTGCGGACAGTCTGAGTACTGATGGAGGGATTGTGCGTTCCTGGTGTAACTCCGGCAGTTGTTGTTGCCATCCTGTACCTGTCCTGCAGGTGTGATGTTTGGATGTACAGATCCTGTGCAGGTGTTGTTACACGTGGTCTGCCACTGTGAGGACAATCAGCTGTCCGTCCTGTCTCCGTGTAGCGCTGTCTTAGGTGTCTCACAGTACGGACATTGCAATTTATTGTCCTGGCCAAATCTGCAGTCCTCATGCCTCCTTGCAGCATGCCTAAGGCACGTTCACACAGATGAGCAGGGACCCTGGGCATCTTCCTTTTGGTGTTTTTCAGAGTCAGTAGAAACGCCTGGGAAATGGTTTATGGTTCATTATAAAAGCATGGGAAACAGTGTTTAAGCCCTTTACAATGAAGATATTTGAAAGACTGGGTCCTGAAAAAGAGACATTTCTTTTTTTGCTGAGTTTATTAGCAGTTATATGTACTCTTATATTACTGGGTGACTTTCACTTTTACTTGAGTTATTTTATGGCAATTGGGTACTTTTTCCACCACTGGAATACACAAATGAAAGGTATCCATTTAGACTTTCACTGATACTAAGCTTATCTCTGTCTCTGTTTAATGTCTCTCTTTCTCCATCCTTCCATCTCTCTCTTTGGCTCCTTTACACTTCACCTCTTCTATATTTTTACTATCATTCTCTCTCTCTCTTGTCTCTCTCTCTCTCTCCCTTTCTCTCTCTCTCTGTGTCTTTCTGTCTTTCTGTGTCTTTCTGTCTTGCTCTGTCTCTCTTTGTCTCACTCCGTCTGTCTCTCTCTCCCTCATTCTCTTTCTCTCAGGTGGCTCAGTTGTTATTGAGCAGTAACATGGTGGTAGCTCTGTTGGAGGGGGAGGGTCTAGACTCTACCTCCTCCAACACACCCCTTCACCTGGCCGCTCGCAATGGACACAAAGACATCATCAGGTGAGAGGAGTTGCTGTCCTTGACCGTGTGTGTGTGCATGTGTGTGTTGACATTGCGTAAATGGGATATCCACCCTCGAACCCCATAACCTCCAGGGTCTCTTACATGCTGTTAATGATTCCCTTCCTACTTAAATCACCACATTCCCAGGAGGTTATGGGGTTCCCTCCATCCGTGTTACACATTCTGCTATATATATACAGTGCCTTGCGAAAGTATTCGGCCCCCTTGAACTTTGCGACCTTTTGCCACATTTCAGGCTTCAAACATAAAGATATAAAACTGTATTTTTTTGTGAAGAATCAACAACAAGTGGGACACAATCATGAAGTGGAACGACATTTATTGGATATTTCAAACTTTTTTAACAAATCAAAAACTGAAAAATTGGGCGTGCAAAATTATTCAGCCCCCTTAAGTTAATACTTTGTAGCGCCACCTTTTGCTGCGATTACAGCTGTAAGTCGCTTGGGGTATGTCTCTATCAGTTTTGCACATCAAGAGACTGAAATATTTTCCCATTCCTCCTTGCAAAACAGCTCGAGCTCAGTGAGGTTGGATGGAGAGCATTTGTGAACAGCAGTTTTCAGTTCTTTCCACAGATTCTCGATTGGATTCAGGTCTGGACTTTGACTTGGCCATTCTAACACCTGGATATGTTTATTTTTGAACCATTCCATTGTAGATTTTGCTTTATGTTTTGGATCATTGTCTTGTTGGAAGACAAATCTCCGTCCCAGTCTCAGGTCTTTTGCAGACTCCATCAGGTTTTCTTCCAGAATGGTCCTGTATTTGGCTCCATCCATCTTCCCATCAATTTTAACCATCTTCCCTGTCCCTGCTGAAGAAAAGCAGGCCCTTCTGGAGAGAGTTTGCTGCACTGAAAGTAAAGGGGCTGAATAATTTTGCACGCCCAATTTTTCAGCTTTTGATTTGTTAAAGTTTGAAATATCCAATAAATGTCGTTCCACTTCATGATTGTGTCCCACTTGTTGTTGATTCTTCACAAAAAAATACAGTTTTATATCTTTGTTTGAAGCCTGAAATGTGGCAAAAGGTCGCAAAGTTCAAGGGGGCCGAATACTTTCGCAAGGCACTGTATGTCTCTCTCTCTCTCTCTATATATATATATATATACACTGCTCAAAAAAATAAAGGGAACACTTAAACAACACAATGTAACTCCAAGTCAATCACACTTCTGTGAAATCAAACTGTCCACTTAGGAAGCAACACTGATTTACAATAAATTTCACATGCTGTTGTGCAAATGGAATAGACAACAGGTGGAAATTATAGGCAATTAGCAAGACACCCCCAATAAAGGAGTGGTTCTGCAGGTGGGGACCACAGACCACTTCTCAGTTCCTATGCTTCCTGGCTGATGTTTTGGTCACTTTTGAATGCTGGCGGTGCTTTCACTCTAGTGGTAGCATGAGACGGAGTCTACAACCCACATAAGTGGCTCAGGTTGTGCAGCTTATCCAGGGTGGAACATCAATGCGAGCTGTGGCAAGAAGGTTTGCTGTGTCTGTCAGCGTAGTGTCCAGAGCATGGAGGCGCTACCAGGAGACAGGCCAGTACATCAGGAGACGTGGAGGAGGCCGTAGGAGGGCAACAACCCAGCAGCAGGACCGCTACCTCCGCCTTTGTGCAAGGAGTAGCAGGAGGAGCAGTGCCAGAGCCCTGCAAAATGACCTCCAGCAGGCCACAAATGTGCATGTGTCTGCTCAAACGGTCAGAAACAGACTCCATGAGGGTTGTATGAGGGCCCGACGTCCACAGGTGGGGGTTGTGCTTACAGCCCAGCAGGACGTTTTTCATTTGCCAGAGAACACCAAGATTGGCAAATTCGCCACTGGCGCCCTGTGCTCTTCACAGATGAAAGCAGGTTCACACTGAGCACATGTGACAGTCTGGAGACGCAGTGGAGAACGTTCTGCTGCCTGCAACATCCTCCAGCATGACCGGTTTGGCGGAGGGTCAGTTATGGTGTGGGGTGGCATTTCTTTGGGGGCCTCCATGTGCTCGCCAGAGGTAGCCTGACTGCCATTAGGTACCGAGATGAGATCCTCAGACCCCTTGTGAGACCATATGCTGGTGCGGTTGGCTCTGGGTTCCTCCTAATGCAAGCCAATGCTAGACTCCATGTGGCTGTAGTGTGTCAGCAGTTCCTGCAAGAGGAAGGCATTAATGCTATGGACTGGCCCGCCCATTCCCCAGACCTGAATCCAATTGAGCACATCTGGGACATCATGTCTCGCTCCATCCACCAACGCCACGTTGCACCACAGACTGTCCAGGAGTTGGCAGATGCTTTAGCCCAGGTCTGGGAGGAGATCCCTCAGGAGACCATCCGCCACCTCATCAGGAGCATGCCCAGGCGTTGTAGGGAGGTCATACAGGCACGTGGAGGCCACACACACTACTGAGCCTCATTTTGACTTGTTTTAAGGAAATTACATCAAAGTTGGATCAGCCTGTAGTGTGGTTTTCCACTTTAATTTTGAGTGTGACTCCAAATCCAGACCTCCATGGGTTGATAAATTTGATTTCCATTGATCATTTCTGTGTGATTTTGTATTTTTTTTAAAAAAGTTTTTAATAAGAATATTTCATTCATTCAGATCTAGGATGTGTTATTTTAGTGTTCCCTTAATTTTTTTGAGCAGTGTATATATGAGAGAGAGAGACAGAGTAGGAGGAAATTAAATAAAGAATGGCCCTGGAATCCCAGGCCAACCCAAAGGAGTCCCGCCGGGCAAAAACTGGTTGAATCAATGTTGTTTCCAGGTAATTTCAACCAAAACATTGTATTTGATGATGTTAAATCAACTTAGAAAATTGATTGGATTTGAAAAAGTCATCAATTTAAGGGAATTTTGCTTTAATTTCTACCATCTTTTAACCTCAATCCAACGATAGGGTGAAATTGTTGGTTAATTTCACGTTAGTTGACAACTCAGCCAAACGTAAATCTCAACTTAATGTTGAACTGACATCTGTGCCCAGTGGGGTGTCTCTTTTCCACTATTGACTTGAGCTTGGTCGAAAGGTTCATGTTTGTAAAACCTGTCACTGTATTCCCTTTAGGCGCTGGTCAAAAGTAGTTCATTATATAGGGACTAGGGTGCCATTTGGGATGCACACTTCTGCACCTTCTCTACTACATTTGTGAGACTTTAGTTCCTCATACAGATTTCTCTCACTTTAAGTTGTGTGGGTTGCTTATTTTTGTGAATGGAGGGATGGAAGATCTTAGAAAAGAGTCCGTTTGCAGTCTGTTTTCAGCTTCTCTTTTACTTCAGCCCAATGTGATTATTATACTGATGATTATACTGATTAGTATACTCTTATAAAGATGTTGAGTAACCAGCTCTCCTCCTCTTTACTCCTTTCTTCATTCCTCCTCTTCTTCCATCTCCTCACTCCTTTTCTCCTCCACTCTTTTCCCACTGCTTCCTACTTCTCACCTCTGCTCTTCCCTCTCCTCCTCCTCTTTCTATCCTTCCTCTCTTATTTTTCCCTCCTCTCCTCTCTCCTCCTCTCCTCTACCCTCCTCTACCCTCCTCTACCCCTCTCCTCTACGCCTCTCCTCTACTTATCTCCTCTACCCTCTCCTCCTCTACCCTCCTCTACTCCTCTCCTCTATCCTCATCTCCTCCTGTACCCTCATCTCCTCTACCCTCCTCTCCTCCTCTACCCTCTCCTCCTCTACCCTCTCCTCCTCTACCCTCATCTCCTCTACCCTCCCCTCCTCTCCTCTCCCCTCCTCTCCTTCCCCTCTACCCTCTCCTCCTCTTCTCCTCTTTTCTCCTCTACCCTCTCCTCCCCTCCCTTATTTTCCCAATGGTGTGGGAGTCTGTGGATAATCTCTTTGACATTCCCTCCCCATGCCAGGCATTCCCAGAGGAACACCCAGGTTCCCAGTCTGTGTCCCAAATTTTCCACATAGTGCAGAGCAATGGGCCCTGGTCAAAAGTAATGCATTATGTAGAGAATAGGTTGCCATGTAGGACGTAACCCCAGATTTCCTCCACCACATCCACAACTATCTGGATCTGATACCTTAAGCATTCCTACAGCTGGGCTCGTGTGTGTGTGTGTGTGTGTGTGTGTGTGTGTGTGTGTGTGTGTGTGTGTGTGTGTGTGTGTGTGTGTGTGTGTGTGTGTGTGTGTGTGTGTGTGTGTGTGTGTGTGTGTGTGTGTGTTGTTAGTAATGTATGTTGTGTGTAAAACCTCCTGTCTGTGTGTATTTCGTTTTCAGGTTGCTACTGAAGGCTGGTATAGACATCAACAGAGCCACTAAGGCTGGGACCTCTCTGCACGAGGCTGCCCTCTATGGCAAGACGGAAGTAGTGCACCTGCTGCTGGACGTAAGACTTAACACTACCATCTGAATCTCCTTACTGGATGCATCCCAAATGGCACCCTATTCCTTATTTAGTGCACTGCTTTCAACAGGCTCTGGACAAAAAAATAAGTGCACTACTGTATATGGGGCGGCAGGTAGCCTAGTGGTTAGAGTGTTGGATTAGTAACTGCAAGGTTGCAAGATCAAATCCCTGAGCTGACAAGGTAAAAATCTGTTGTTCTGCCCCCGAACAAGGCAGTTGTTCGGGGGCACTGTTCCTAGGCTGTCATTGAAAATAAGAATTTGTTCTTGACTGATTTGCCTAGTAAAATAAAGGTAACGTATATAGGGAATAGGGTGCCATCCACTGAGGTATCTGCTGAAGAAGCATAAGACTGGATGCAGTTTCTGTCTTATCCAAACATGACACAGACAAAGGAGTTAAGAAATAATGTGAGCTATTTTCAGTCATAAAACTGACGGTTGTTTCTTTTTTATTTAAGTATTGATGATGGGTGTACTGTAGCTTCATGCGTTGTATGCGTGTGCTTACCGTTGCCAGACAGTAGTGCTTGTTAAGTGGGAGCAAAGGGCACTGTGTCCCAGTGTGTCCCGGTGTTGTTGCTGTGTAGTTGCTGTTCATGCCCTCCCCATTGACCAATAGACTGTATGTATGTATCAAGGTGACATCTAGATGGTTATCAATATTAGTTATTTCTTGTGTAGGCTGCTTTCCTATTTGAAATAAAATCATATGAGAGAAAAAAAAATGGCATGTTAGCTACCTCTGGCGACATGACCGTGATACCCAGTAGGAAGGCAGGCACAACACCGGCGCGTCGGTCGCCTCTATCCACTCATAGTGCAGCCCAATCAGCCACGCAACATGGTCTTGAATGGCAACAAATCTGCCCAATTAGCTGATTCGCTTTCCATACACCCACTCCTTTCGACACATCCACTCACCCATACTCCAGTCACCATAATGGGCTGCAGCTACCCATCATTTTTAGGGAGTGTGTGCATGCTGTGTCTTGGAGACTAACGATGTGTGTGTGTGTGTTTGTGTGTGTGCCCGCCCATGCAGGCTGGTATTGATGTAAACCTATGTAACACGTACAACCAGACAGCTCTGGACAACGTTAACCAGTTCACCACCACATCAGCCAGCAAGGACATCAAGATACTATTGCGAGGTGAGATAGATAGGCCTCCTCTCCTACATATTACTCTCTTGGATTTCTGGACCTACCGCTCCAGTGTATATTTCCCCAGAGGGTGTATTGTTTCTTATGCATTCTCCAGTTCATGCTTTTAGACGTTATCCCCCTGGGAGTATTGCTTTGTTCTGATTTGGTCTATAATATGTAATTCCTCTCTCTCTCTCTCTCTCTCTTTCTGTCTCTCGCTGTCTCCGTCTCTCTCTATCATCTCTCTCTCTCTCTAGAAGCATTAGGGTCTCTCCAGGTGAGAGCGGTGAAGGACTACTGGAACCTTCATGACCCTACAGCCCTCAACCTCCGAGCAGGAGACCTCATTATGGTACACTAGCATGCATCTGTGTTCGTGCCTAAAAGTAAACAATCACATTTGTTCCTGCCCTGGAGGCTGAGCTGTTTTCAGAACTAGATTGAATGAGGAGGACTACTGTCTTGAGGTAGCTGCATTGTGAGGGGGAAATCTGTGTACTTGTGAGTTAGTTTCTAGAGGTTTATGGTTATGGTGTGAGGTATTTTAAAGTGTCTGACGGTAATTTGGTGTACCCTACTGTTAAGCGTGTCTGTACATTGTGGACGTTTTGTTTGTGGAGTGAGGTGTGGAGTTTTGTGGCAATTTGGTGTACTCTTGTTGTCAACGGTTTGTTTGTAATTATGGTGTGAGGTATGCTGCTCTGATGGCGGTATGTCTAGGGTTAATTGACTACACCGTGTAAGAAGTTAGAGTAGAGTTGGAGGTTGTTCTGAGGTACCTAGCAGGCAAAGACACGCTCCTGTCAGTCTGTCATTAGTTAGTGCATTCCATAGCTTGAGACATCCCCATTTGCAAGCTATGTGTGTGTGTCATTCCTTCTGTGTGCTAGCTACACTGTCTGATATTTGTTTTTGGCCCCTCTGGGCATTTGTTAAGACACGCTCAGAAATTGCGTGTGTTTGTGTATGTGCTCGCTCAGAAAGTGTGTGTGTTTGTGTATGTGCTCGCACAGAAAGTGTGTGTGTTTGTGTATGTGCTCGACCAGAAAGTATGTGTGTTTGTGTATGTGCTCGCTCAGAAAGTGTGTGTGTTTGTGTGTGTTAGCCCTTCTATTGTAGTGTTCCCTGGGGCATGTCTTCCATAGATCCACTCAGCTGGCCTGGCACACATACACAGTGAGGATGCTGTGTACTGTACCCTGTCCTGTGCCAACCCTGTCTGCCCTAGCCATCTCTAACCCTGTACACACACACAAAAGCTTGCACACACACCCTGCCCTCATTGGAATGTTAATAAGCCCATTTCCGTTACTCATATAGAGATAGATTAGGCATAAAAGACTAGATATTATGCATATGTTGGGTTTCATGTGTACAGCACAAGCAGGGTTGTATTCACTTAACAAACAGAAGAAAACAGAATGAAATGGGGAGGGACTACCTGAACTTGTCAATAAGAAACTCTTGTTATCGTTCTAAAACTGTTTGCTACTGTGTGCACTAATGACTACGACCTAGACTTCAATGTAACAGCTCTCACATCAGGTGGTGCAACCATTCTGTGGGTAGAAGTTGACCAATAACCACTTATAATCACAAATAGCACAGCTATAATGCTGAATGATGAATGGTTGATTTCAGGTGTTGGAGCAGCACATGGACGGGAGGTGGAAAGGTTATATTCATGACAACCAGAGAGGAACGGACCGGATTGGATACTTCCCTCCGTCTGTAGTGGAGGTCATCAGCAGGAGAGCAGGTATACACACACACACACACACACACACACACACATAAATCACACATGCCATAGAGTATACACCAGACACTCACGTGCCTGTATGCAGCCACAAACACATACCTTCACATTTACAGTGGCAAGAAAAAGTATGTGAACCCTTTGGAAGTATCTGGATTTCTGCATTGATTGGTCATCAAATTTGATCTGATCTTTGTCTAAGTCACAACAATACACCAACAAAGTGTGGTTAAACTAAATTATTGTATTTTTCTTGACTATATTAAATACATCATTTAAACATTCATAGGTTGGAAAAAGTAGTTGAACCCTTAGGCCTGACTCCAAAAGCTAATTGGAGTCAGGAGTCAGCTAACCTGGAGTCCAATCAATGACACGAGATTGGAGATGTTGGTTAGAGCTGTCTTGCCCTATAAAAAACGCTCCAAATTTTTTGTTTGCTATTCACAAGAAGCATTGTCTGATGTGAACCATGCCTCGAACAAACAAGATCTCAGAAGACATAATATTAAGAATTGTTGACTTGCATAAAGCTGGAAAGGGTTACAAAATTATCTCTAAAAGCCTTGATGTTCATCAGTCCACGGTAAGACAAATTGTCTAGAAATTTAGAAATTTTAGCACTGTTGCTACTCTCCCTAGGAGTGGCCATCCTTCAAAGATGACTGCAAGAGCACAGTGCAGAATGCTCAGTGAGATTAAGAAGAATCCTAGAGTGTCAGCTAAAGACTTACAGAAATCTCTGGAACATGCTAACAGCTCTGTTGACGAGTCTACAATACGTAAAACACTAAACAAGAATGGTGTTCATGGGAGGACATCACGGAAGAAGCCACTGTGGACCAAAAACCATTGCTGCACGTCTGAAGTTTGCAGAAGTGCACCTGGATGTTCCACATGATGAAACTACAGTTGAGTTGTAGGGAAGGAACACACAACACTATGTGTCAGGAGAAAAAAGGCACAGCACACCAACATCAAAACCTCATCCCAACTGTAAAGTATGGTGGATGGGAGCATCATGGTTTGGGGCTGCTTTGCTGCCTCAGGGCCTGGACAGCTTGCTATCATTGACGGCAAAATGAATTCCCAAGTTTATCAAGACATTTTGCAGGAGAATGTTAGGCTATCTGACCGCCAATTGAAGCTCAACAGAAGTTGGGTGATGCAACAGTACAACAACCCAAAACACAGAAGTAGATCAACAACAGAATGGATTCAACAGAAGAAAATACGCCTTCTGGAGTGGCCCAGTCAGAGTCCTGACTTCAACCCGATTGAGATGATGTGGCATGACCTCAAGAGAGCAGTTCACACCAGACATCCCAAGAATATTGCTGAACTGAAAGTTTTGTAAAGAGGAATGGTCCTAAATTTCTCCTGACTGTTGTGCAGGTCTGATCCGCAACTACAGAAAACATTTGGTTGCTGCCAAAGGAGGGTCCAAGGGTTCACATACTTTTCCACCCTGCACTTTGAATGTTTACACAGTGTGTTCAATAAAGACCTGAAAACGTATAATTGTTTGTGTGTTATTAGTTTAAGCAGACTGTGTTTGTCTATTGTTTTGGCCTAGATGAAGATCAGATCCAATTTTATGACCAATTTATGCAAAAAAATCCAGGTATTTCCAAAGGGTTCACATACTTTTTCTTGCCACTGTAGCTTGGTTCAACAATAGAATACCACACCAACTGTACAGCTGTAAATACCCATCGGTATACCAAACAGCTAGAGGTCCTGAAATAAACTCTGAAATTACATACACACACAGTACATACACACACACTCACGGAGGCAGACTCACAAACTCACACACACCGTTTAATCAGATTAGCAGGGCCAGATTGGGTAGTGTCAGCTCAGTTCTAAACCCCCGAGACTGCGTTAGGAGTGTGAGTGCACAAGTTTGTGTGTGTGTGAAGGGAAATCCCAGTTGAAAGCTCAGTTGAGTCGTTGACAGGTCCTTGCTACGAGAGCAAACTTATCAGAGGCGAAGTCATAAATGTGCGTGTGTTCGCCTTTGAGTGTGTGTGTGTGTATGCTGATATGTCAGCATCACGCTGCTTTCGTGGACACACACACACTGAGAGCCTGGTAAGCCTCCCTCAGCATAAGTGCTGATATGAAAGCCCTCTCTATGGCTCTATGGGAATGAAAGCTCCTGCTGAACCACTTTGCTACCACCATTTTGTCACATTCATTCACTAGCTATACATAAGGAGCTTGGGGATTCATACATATATTTAGCTGCCTTGGCGGTTTTATGAATCTGTAAGGATAGAATGCAGGATACATATCCTCGGGGTGTACTAGTTGCAAACACACACACATTCTCCGTCCTTTAATTTAGCCAGTGTTATTCACCACTAGTGGTATCCAAACTTGTGGTATCCTTAGTGAGGTCGCGGGGGAATTGCTGTGCGTTCGACAAAATTATTTTACGAGACATACAATTTCTTTTTTTAAAGATCATTTGAAAAATACTATTTTCTTGAGTAAATGTACTTACTGTTTTATTTTCATGTTGATAAGAGAGATGAAAATGTAAATGTACTGATTTTAAGGTTGTCATTAGATTTGGGGTGTTTTGGGGTCACCAGAAATTCTGGCGAATAAAATGGCGTCCCCACAGAAACAATTTGAATACCATCGCTTTAAGCTCTGTGGTTGTGTTTTGCTTATGGTCTGCAGGGGGTACTCTCTCACGTCAGGTCTCATTGCCAAGCCAACGGCAGCAGCACTTCCTGTCCAGAGCTCCTCCCACCAGTATTGGCTCTACCCCCCAGACTGATGACTCCTACACCTTGTACTACGGCCACGCAGGTAAACACAAGCATGCACACACCTTCACACACACGCCAGTGTTAATTCCATCAACAATAACTATGACAAAAAATGCTTTTCAACGACCAATCTTTCCTGACTAAAACTATGACAATCATGAGAAGAGATGCCCTGGAAAAATCACTAACTATTACAAATTACTTTTCATTTTAGTCACGGAAAATGTGACGAGACAATAATTCCACGTGAGACTAAGGTGCATTTGACATGAAGCTCATTTTCATCTGTTTGGCCCAATCATTGAATGCAATCCTCTCATTGGCAGAATTGACATCTGATTTGATTGAGCTGATCTGCGCAGCTCTTCCACACAGCTCCCAGGCGTTCTCTTCAGTCACCCCTAAATCTTTTGAACTGATGCAAAGCCAGGACACTTGACTTGTAACTAACCTCAACTAGAAACAATCATGTTTACTCTCTATCTTACTATCATGTAGGCTATTTTTGCTTTGATCACTTCAGAAGCTCTACTTTTTGTTATTCATTCAGATGCGGTTTCTCGCCGTCCACAAACGTGAGTTGCGGTTGCTTTTTTCCTATGGGAAAAACAAATATTTGTTATTTGTTGGAAATCAGGAGTACAGTAATACTTCTGGCATTTCTTGAAAGATCAAATTATCCTCTTTTCAAGGAAACCAATATTATTTACTCCCATGACAGTTATGATTGGGGAAAAATCAGAGCTGTAAATTGGGGGAAAACATCTGAGCTGTAAATTGTTTAACCTGTAGCCAAGGCTTTGTAGTATGTGGTTAATTATAGCTGGCATTGGTTACAATCTGTCACAATACCAATGTTGCCAGCTAAGGTATACAAGGAGATAGTTGGCCTAGTTGGACAAGGCTATCTGAATGTGCACATGATGGAAGTTAGACGTGGTCTAAATATTAATTATTTAATAGAAAAAAAATCACTGACCATGAATTTACTAAAATGGCTGTGACTAAGGGAGTGGAAGCTATTATGTGCATGTTGGAAGTTAAGTTAGAGGTTTATGTGAAATCTACAATGCCTAAAATAGGACAGAAATTACTGACTAAAACTAGACTAAAATTGTCCAGAGTTTTAGTCAACTGATAATAACTAAAACTAAGAAGGGTGAAATGGGACTAAGACTAAAATGTATTTTAATCATAAAGACTCAAACTAAATCTAAAATAGGTGACAGTTATTTACAGATGTTCTCGACCTCTACTACTTCTCTCCATCCACTAAGTCAATTTTGTGGAAACAAAGTAGCCTATTGTTTCCATTGGGGCCCTGACAACCCCCCAATACCCCCACCCCCTACTCCATACCCGCCTTAGTCCCGCTGAGAGTCACCCTGGAGTCCTCTGACCCCGCTCTCCCCCATGACCCCCACTCCCCAGCACACCTCCACCAGCCCTGGCTTACAGTATGTGTTTTTGTTAGGTACCTGTACACCTGGCAGTCTCCTTTCAGCCCCAGCTAGTCCTGCTAGCCCCAGTGAGGACATATGGGTCCTCAGGAACTCTCACACTGGTAAGAGTGTGTGTACCCAGCTACCCAATTACCCAGACTACCTCGTGCCCCTCTGTTTACCCACTCTGCTAGATGTACCACCCTCTCCCCATCATAAAGTCCAAATTAATGCCTCCATCCCCACCTAAAGACCCATGCTGCCGACCTGTTCCCCTCCAAGTGTCCTGTCCATGTGTCCAGTCCATTCCCAGCTGATTCCCTGATCTTGACCCAATCGTGTACTGTACACTTCTCCACTGATCCTCTCTTTCTGTCTTCCTTTCTCTCCCTCCCTGACGAGGGGTGACAGTGCCCATGGAAGCAAACTTTGCCACAATGTTATACTCCCTCCCTCTCTCCTCATTCTCCCTCTAGCAGGAGACAGGAACAGTGTTGGCAGTGCAGGCAGCAGTGCAGGTAGTGTGGGCAGCAGTCGTAGTGCTGGCAGCGGGCAGAGCTCCGAGAACAGTTTTGGACAGAACGGGTCACACACTCGCCAAACCGCAGCCACATTGGGTTCCTACATGGCCAAGGTGAGCACAGTGACCTGGCAATTATTTTTGAAATGTTATAGATATCACTAGCTGAAATAAAGGTTACACTTGGTTGCAGGAAAAAAATATAGAAAGTATATTCACCTTATTAACAGTCATATATATATATATATAAACCACAAATAGCTGAACAAGGTCTTCCTCTTTCTGTGTGTAGCTGGCTCCCTCTGCTGGTGAATCAGAACAGCAGTTTCGCTCAGTAGGACCAGTCCACAGCAAACAACCTGATGGATCTACAGGTTAGTTACACTACTGTGCACCAGGGTTAGGGTCAATTCCATTTCAATTCCGGAAGTACACTGCAATTCCAATTCTCTTGAATACTTTTCAATTAGCAACATTTGGAAATAGAATTAGATTTTCTTTCTGAATTGAAATGGAATTGACCACACTGCTACTTTACACTACTTACCCTTCTGCTCTACCCTCCTCTAATCTCTTCCCTTTCCCTTCAACTCTTTATCTATTTATACTCAGCATTTTCCCATGCCAACCCCACAGACATTTTGTCTGTAATTTTCAGTCAATACAGTATATTCTGTATGCCTTTTTGTCTGTTAACTAGCTGTATTCAGTCTACGAGGTCAGACGATCCACCTTCTAGCCCAGGCCAGGCCAATAGTAGCTAGCTACAGCCACAGGGCAGTGGGGAAATGAGAAAGAAATACAGTGCTTACCCCTCTACATCAACAATTCATAAACCAGCTTTCTACACAGCCGATAAACACAGAAACTTACCTCTCCACAAACCAATATAGACAACGGATCTCCTCACTATAAACCAATAAAATACATGAGGAGATTTCAGCTCCAGCTCACCTCACTGCAAAACATAAAAGACAGAGGTTGGGTCCCAAATGGCATTGCCCATAGGTCTCTGGTCAAAAGTAGTGCACTATATAGGAAATAGGTTACCATTTGGGATACAGACAGAAGCTCAGCTCTCTACAGAAGCAATAAAAAGAGACACAGTGAGTCTTTGGTCTCTCATCTGTGGGTTCGGGGTAGGACAAGAGGAAAGAGAGATACAGGTATTCTGTCAGCTTACAGTGTTCTGCTGAGTAAGGCCTGAACAAACCGCTATCAGCTGCTCCTGACCTGGAAGGGAGGAGGAAGGGATGGAGAGAGACAACAACAGAAATACTTCACCAGGACAGAGAGAGGGAGTGGTTAAGAGAGAAAGGGGAGGAGACAGACAGAGAAAGTCAGTGAGAGAGAATAACAAAACATAGTCTGTGTGTGTGAGAGAGAGTCAGAATAGAGGGAGACATTGGAGATGGGTTGAAAGAGAAGAAAGAGAATTACAGAAGCCAGATGAGAGAGAGAGAGAGAGAGAGAGAGATGTTTATGACTCAGTTTCACAGAGGCAGAAAGATGAGGTGCAAAAAGACAGGAGCTCCACCACTTTCCTTGTTCCAGAGGGGTAAGACTTAGTTCTCCTGGCCAGTCCTTGTTATTATCTACAATCTCTTCAGCTATTAATTACTCTTATTTTAGTGTGATTATAATTTTACTGGAGACGTTTACCAGTGTTTGTTGTTTGATCTAAACAACTTGGAGAAACAGTGGGGAAAAAGTCCTCAAATGTAGTGAGGCAGAGAGCCAGGGTGAAAAGGTTTCATCTCTATTTTCAGGCTAAATGTAGCAAGTTAGAAGATAAGGTTATTTTGGCAGGTTGACGTTTATTGGGATGAGTCTTGTCCTGGAGGCAGAACTGAGCGATATCCGCTAGATGGGCCAGCTTTTAAAGTAAAAATTGGCTATATTGTAAAGATGAATGAAAACAAAATATTGCTTTTTGCCATAATTTAAGGTTAGGGTTAAGCATTAGGGTTAGCAGTGTGGTTAGGGTTAGTTTTCAAATGAGATGTTGTGGCCGTGCCAGCTCGTGACAACTCTGCAGAGCTGCCTCCAAAAGATTAAATGACGAAAAACGCTAACCTTCATTATTGTAGCTAAATACATGGGGTCCATACTTGCAAACATTATTCAAAGTTTGAGATGCACGTGATACAACGCTATATGTTAGCTGTCTGGCTCATTTAGTTCTATGCTGTAACAAATTCCTCATCAGCCTATCAAAGATCTTAGACTTTATATCCACCAACCAATGGCATTTCTTAAAATAGGTCAATTTGGTCACCAGAGGGATATTTTAAACCTCCACATTCAAGGTTTACTTGGTCTAGAAAGTTTAGTCCCAATATTGCCAGATGCATTAGGCACAATTCGAAAGGCATGTTCTCGCATATATGACAAAAGTCGCACCCTTTTGCTTAACACACATCCATGTGCTTTTACTGGAAAAACAAAGGTCTACACAACATTTAAGTTACTCAAATATCTGTCATGTACCACTAATACCATCGCTACTGGATGGCGTATTCCGCTAAGGTGATTGACTGTATCTTCGGGGTGCAGTAACATGCTAAGTAGACCGTGAACGCGCCACCGAAGGCATGTTGATTTTGTCCATCCACACTAGACGTGGGTTCGAGACCCTTCGCGTCAAGCTTGATTATTAAGGAAAAAACTGTTCACTGCTGGTCCTTGATGCTCAATTCAAATAACGCATATGTGATTAATTTAATAATGCATATAAAACGTTTTACATGTAAGTGTAGCCTACATAAGAAATTAAGTGGTGTTTTTAGTCTAACAGTAACGTTACACTATGCTATTATATTCGGTATGTTCGGCCTTGGCAGAATACAAATGAATCATTAAGTTATTGCGGGACATTTATTCAGCTTTGATCTAAACTTTATTAAAGACCAGCATTCTCAGAAGTGACAGAGTATCGCTCTGGTGCTCTCCGGCAGTTCTAACGTTTCACCTCTGTAGGTATCGGTCTACAAGAGGGACTCCAAGAAGCTCCTCATTAAATATATTTATATACAAGGTTTTGGCTGCACTTCCCTTCTCAACAAACTATGAAAATAAATGTAATTCTACATTTCAAAGGATAAAGCTATATCTCACCGGGGATTCAAATTTACGGCAAAAAATAGCATGCTACACTGCGAGTTATTGGTCCAGTAGAAATGTGTGTGTTGGTGTCATTTGACAAGTCTTCTATCGTGTCCATCCACGTAAACATGTGTAATTGGCTGATGCAGAATTTGTTACCGGACATAATCACTGCCCCCTGGCCAGGTTAGCATAGTGCTAAATGTGACAGGTTATGTAATGGGAACAACTATGTAGCGTTTTATCACGTGCAACTACGTGGAGAATTTTAATTGTTAGATGCGTATTTTAAACATTTCTAATGTTCTTAAGTATGGACCCATAGAGTTGTGTTTACTAAAGTGTGTTTTGTTTGTTTACTTCTTCACCTGAGCATTTTTTTTCTGCTGTTCTGCGGTGAATATGTTTTTACTCCGGGTTTTTGTAGTGAGACAGTGCTAGATAATTAGGATACACATTTCTGATCAGCAGTATTGTTGTGCCATAGAGCCCCACAATGCATTGCTCTTTACAGTACTGTAATATATAATTCCAGTAGCTAACTGTAACATTGATGTAAGTTTACAGCAACATTTTTAGTGTGGGTATGGTCATGTCTGTGTGTAAGACTGGCACAGACAGGGTCCTATTCAGTCAGTCCTGCACTGTAGTCCTTTCATTCAAGTGTCATGTTCTGTTTTCAGAACCGGTAGATGTGATACATGAGGGGGGTGCTGTTCAGGCAGCGTTCTTATAAACCGATAAAGGTGTGCTACACTACTTTGTCAGCCTTGTGAGTAGAAGCATGTGTGTGTTTTGGATGTAGGGGTTGATGAGGTGCGTACAGACACAAACACATGGGCCAAATACCTCTCACTCAGGTGCTTTCTTCACCTCTGGAGGGGGGATGGGGCCCAGACATGTTTGGAATGAAGGAGAGAGGGAAGGGAGGGAGGGAGGAGAGAGGTTGGGATCAAAACCCTTGCCCCAGGGGAAAGAGAGAGAGACAGAGAGGAATGGTGAAGATGCATTCTTCAGTGAGCTGCAGTAATCTGTTGACTGATCCTACAGATCTACAAGATAATACAGCCTTACCTTGGTCCTTCATTCAGCTTGCTGTTACAGTAGTAGGCTGTTAGTGATACACCGCTGAGTGTACAAAACATTAAGAACACCTGCTTTTTCCTGGACATAGACTGACCAGGTGAATCCAGGTGAAAGCTAGGATCCCTTATTGATGTCACTTGTTAAATCCACTTCAATCAGTGCAGATGAAAGGGAGGAGGCAGTTTAAAGAAGGATTTTTAAGCCTTGAGACAATTGAGACATGGATTGTGTATGTGTGCCATTCAGATGACATGAGGCTGTTTTGATGGCAATATTGGGAAGGCGTTCCTAATGTTTGGTGTACTCAATGTATATGCCATTTTAGCAGACACTTTTATCCAAAGGGACAAAGTAATGCGTGCATACATTTTTTACCTATGGGTGGTCCCAAGTGATCTGTGACTTCTGTGCATTGATTTTGGTGATTTTGGAATCTTTCCCTCTCTCTCTCTCTCTCTTTCCCAGGTGGTCCGCGTCATCAGGTCAGCGGTGGTACTCGGTCAGGGGAGCAGGGTGGCTTCATGCGTCCAGATCAGCTCCTGGAGGGCAGGGTGAGTTGAGTGTGTGTGTGTGTGTGTGTGTCACATGAGGCTGCTGAGGGGAGTGGTATGGAATGGTATCAAACACATGGAAACCATTTGATTTGATGAGTGCAATTACCAATACATTTATTCTGTTCCAGCCAATACTAAGAGCCCGTCCTCCCCAATTAAGGTGCCACCAACCTCATGTGGTTTGGTTGTGGATGTGTGATAACCTTCTGTTCTCTGTCTATAGGACTCTGAGGCCATCTACCAATGGCTGTGTGAGTTCCAGCTGGAGAGCTACACTGCTAACTTCCTTACAACAGGATACGATGTGCCTACTATCAGTAGGATGACCCCAGAGGTCAGACGCTGGATTGTATTACCCCATTCACACATTTACCTCTTTTTAGGTCAACATAATTAACGGGCATGGATGAATGTGTTCTGTAGTCATTTTTATCATTGACAGCCTAGTCGTGGGGCTTTCTAACCTGGTGTGTCTCTCTCCAGGACCTGACAGCTATCGGTGTGACCAAGCCAGGCCACCGTAAGAAGATCTCCATGGAGATAGGCAACCTAAACATCCCAGAATGGCTACCTGACTACATCCCTGTAAGAGACTTTCACATGACCTTTGCACTCTGTACACAGTTATGGCTGATAACAACAAGCCTTTGATAGACTGCACATCTCTCTCTCTCTATGTCATTAATAATAATTCGTTCTTTGTGTTTCATGTACACCTTTACAATCAGCAGTAACTGTGTTTTGTCGTACAACCATTGGACAAGAAGTACACCCTCTGTCCCTCTGTCTTTCTCTCTCTGTCTCACTCTCTCTCTGTCTCACTCTATTGAATAAATGCTGTTTCTTTGTTTCCTCGCCATCTCTCTCTCATTCTCTCTGTCAGTCTGAGCTGTCAGAGTGGTTGAGTGCGATTGGTCTCCCTCAGTACCAGAAAAGACTGTGTGAGAACGGTTATGACACCATCAGCATCGTCAAGGATATCACATGGGAAGACTTATCAGAGATAGGAATCACTAAACTGGGTAAGGGATTTTCACACGCACGGGGACACACACTGCAGATGCACTGACACTAAGCAAGGTCATCTGTCTGTCAGAAGGGTGTGTGAGAGCTCTTGGACACATTCCCCCTCACCAATATAACAGCCTTGGTGTCGACAACCAATGGTCAACCCTTTTAACCACTTTTTATCATTATTTTCCATAGTTCTTTTTCTTCAATTTGTGTTGAATTTATTTTTGTCTCTCTCTCTCTCCCAGGTCATCAGAAGAAGCTGATGTTAGCCGTGAAGCGTTTATGCGACCTGCATCGTTCCCGTCACCATGCCAATGGCTCCGGCACGCTACGGTGTAGTAAACCCCTCGCGGCTCTGGAGCTGGTGGCTATCGAGCCCCCCGAGCCCCCTGCCGACTGCTGCCCCCCATCCCCCCACACTCCCAGGACACCCCTACTTTCCTTTCAGGACAGCGAGCTGAGCACAGAGCTACAAAACGCCATGATGGGCAGGGCAGGAGGAGGAGGGGTGGGGATAGGGGGGTTTGGGATGTGTGTGAGAGGTGTGGTGAGGGGTGTGGTGTCGCCGATGTCGCTCAGCCAGGAGAGCATTGGAACGCGCTCCCGCGGATCTGGGAATTCTGGGAATTTTTCGGGATGTTCCCAAGAGCTTCACCAACAGACTCTGGCATCGGCTGGAGTGTACAGTCGCTCGGACGAGAGCCTGGGGGGAGTGGGAGGCAGATGGGCGAGACAGGGGGGAGGAGGGAGTCCAGAGAGAGACAGGCAGAGACCCACAGAGTTGTGGTCAGACCAGCTGCGCCAGCCCCCCACTAAACTACCCATCACCCCCATCACCCCTCCTCTCACCCCCAGCAAGATGCCCCGCTTCGCCTACCCAGCCGTGCCCGTGCCCAGTAAACCCAAACCCTGCCAGTCCCCTGCCCACCCCCACCGCCCCTCCTTCTCTCCCCAGGCCTCCCCCACACAGAGGACCTTCAGTTACCTCCACACCCAGGGAGGAGGTACCGATCTGGGCCAGCGTGGTCTACCCAAGCCCCATGCTGGAGCTGTCCCCCTCCCAGGACTAGGCCTCAACACAGAGGCCCTTAAGGGCCCTAAGAAACGCACCCAGAGTCTGACCCACTATTCCCTGTCAGATGGAGAACCGGAAGATGACGAGTTATCGGCGCAAGAATCCGTTCCCCCGGTGACCATGCCCTCATACGCCACACTAGGACGCAAACCAGGCCGCGGCCAATCCTCCGCCGTCCAACGCCACATCAGCCGGAGCCACACATTCGCTGTGCGCTCTCGCCGCAAAGGCCCGCCCCCACCACCACCTAAGAGGTTGAGCTCGGTGAGTGGCAGCCAGGCCAACGAATCAGGAGGAGGAGCAGTAGTGTCAGTGGAGGTGCCAGGGGTGGAGACTGAGAGTGCAGGCAGTGTGAGGAGCATTGCAGCCAGGCTACAGGGGTCCGGGCCCAGGGGCAGTCCCTCTAAGGGGGTAGAATTACCCTCCCCACGCACCTCCACCCTCCCCTCCCACAAACCTGTACCCGCTCTGGGGCTGGAAGGTCTGAGGAGGATGGGGAGCGAGCGGAGAGATAGAGATGGAGGGATCGAGAGAATCCCAGAAGAGGAGGGAGAGAGAGGGAGGAAGAGTGGTTCAGTATTGGAAAGCTCTACGTCACTTCAGAGGAGCTCCAGTGAGAACCTCCCTTTCGCGGAGGAGGGCAACCTCACCATCAAACAGCGGCCCAGGTTGGGAGCAGGTTCCCGGGCAGAGCCTGAAATCCAACCCCAGGCTTCTCTAGAAGACCCAAAGATGCAGCCCCCAAAGTCCCTGGAGATCCCAAAGTTCAACCTCAAAGAGTCGGACACGGTCAAACGGCGGCGTCAGCCTAAAGACCGGGACACACACACACTGGACGAGATCTTCACCCCCAGCGAAGATGACGCACACACACAGCCGCACACACACAGCCGGTCCAACGGCTTCCACACACACACAAACAGAGACATAAAGAGTGAGGAGGAAGCAGGTGTGAGGTCAGAGCGCAGTTTACAGAGAGTAGGATCGACAGGGAAATGCCAGAAACCACCTCTGTCCTCCAAACCAACCAGCACTCCCCTCAAACCAGCTGGTCAACAGATACACACAACTACATCTAAACCAGGCAGTCAACAGATACACACAACTACATCTAAACCAGGCAGTCAACAGAAGACAGCACCAATGTCCAAATTAGGTAGCACACACAACCATATAACCACTCCTATACCAGCCAATCAACAAATACACACAACTTCTTCAAGACCAGCCAGTCAACAGACACGGGCAACTATCCATATACCAGCCAGCCCACAAAATACACGCACAACCAACTCCATACCGATCAATCCACAGAAACTAGTAACAGCAGCAAAACCAGCCAGTCCACAGAAAACAATAACATCCAAGCCAGTAAATCACCAGACGCCTGCTACTGTCTCTAGACTTCCCCAGCGCAGCACATCCATAACGTCAGCCCCTACAGCCCGTTCCCCTGGTGTGACTCTCAATGTGGTCCAGAGTGTGGTTTTCACTTCCCCAGCCCAGGCAGCCCCCGTTTCATCCTACCGCACCTTAGGGCCTCCAGGCCAGGCAGGGCGAGCAGTAAAGGCCCAGGCTGGTAAGGCCTGCTCGGAGGTACTGGTTCAGAGGAGGCTGGATGAGACCAGCACGTCACTCGAGGAAGCGCTGAAAGATGTAGAGAGGAAACTGGCTCAGGACGACACTGACGGGTAAGACACACACATGTGGCAGACACATACACACACACACTCACTGTATTAACACTCTCCTCTCTCTATTCCAGTGGCAGCGGCACAGTGAAAGCAGCAGGGAATATTCTGGATGACATCGGCAACATGTTTGGTGACCTCGCTGACCAGCTGGATGCCATGTTGGATTAAATCCTCTTCATTTCACTCAAGGCAAACTGAATAGGATCAGCTGGGTTTAATGGATTGGGTTGGGTTGCCTAGATACCTAGGCTTTGACCCAAATGGCACCCTATTCACTATATAGTGCACTACTTTGGACCAGAGCCCTACATGTCCTGGTCAAAGTATTTCACTATATAGGGAATTAGCGAGCCATGCAGAACGGTGCCCTAAACTTGCTTAGACTGATCTGCATGTTTCCAACATCCACTCTCATAGGGTGGATGACAGAAAGTATGAGGGAGGTGAAGAGAGAGGGGAAAGGAAGGGTGAGGGAATGTGAGAGAAGGGAGATGGGAGCTGTAGGGAGAGGGGAGCTGTAGGGTTGAGGAGAGCAGATATCTTACACAAACACTTTGTCATCAGAATTTTTTACGCAAGCGCTTACTGAGGGATACACCTTACTGAGGGATACACCTTACTGAGGGATACACCTGTGGGTTGTGTTGTTGGAATAGCATCAGTGAGAGGCACACACACCAGGACTTATCTAAACTGAAGCACATAACCCTGGATCAATGGTTTTGCTAGGCAGACAGCACAATAACACAGAAAAGGGTACTGTGATTTATGACATCGAGCACAGGTTTATGACAGAGCATGCGTGGCTTTGCTACAGCTTTGCGCTGAACCAACCAGATTTTACCAATGGGAATAAGGGTCCATTTTCAACATGTATGTATTGTATGTTGTATTATATTCTCGTCTTAAACTTTACCCAATGTTACGTTAAAAAAGTGTGTCAATATTTTTAACATGAGATAAATCTTTAACGTTCCTGAAAACTGAGAATTTAGTTTACTTTGGATTTGCTTTAACAAAGGGAGCACCTATTTACTTCAATGTTAAGTGTAACTATGGCATTTCAAAAGTACTTTAATTTGTTTTATCTTATGTTATTTAACATGTAATATACTACAGTTTGGTTCATTATTGTTGGAGTTGGGTAAGTATCTATAAGATGACATATTATCTGAATTAAATTCCATGCATATGTATTTGTTTATGGTTTACCAAAGTGGAAATCCAGTGTTAGCTCTCCAAAGGCTTCAAAACAACATGTGGGGAGTGTAAAGCGCAGCTGTGTAGTGAAGGTGTTGCAGTATGTTATAATGTTATAAGTTTTGGTCGCAAACACAGTTTAGCAGGTGCAGCAAAATACTTATGTTTCTAGCACCTAACAATGCAGACAAATGTTAGACAATTAAAATGTAAGAAGGGGAAAAAGAAGATCAAGAATGGCGGGATGAATCTGATTAACAACCCAAATAGCAGTAATCAACTGTACAGGTGTTTATACTACTGACATGTACAGTGGCAAGAAAAAGTATGTGAACCCTTTGGAAATGTCTGGATTTCTGCATAAATTGGTCATAAAATTTGATCTGAACTTCATCAAGGTCACAACAATAGACAAAGTCTGCTTAAACTAATAACACAAACAAACAAAAAATCATGTATTTTATTGAACACACCCTGTAAACATTCACAGTGCAGGGTGGAAGAAGTATGTGAACCCTTGGATTTAATAACTGGTTGACCCTCCTTTGGCAGCAATAACCTCAACCAAATGTTTTCTGTAGTTGCGGATCAGACCTGCATAACAGTCTGGAGGAATTTAGGACCATTCCTCTTTACAAAACTGTTTCAGTTCAGCAATATTCTTGGGATGTCTGGTGTGAACCGCTTTCTTGAAGTCATGCCACAGCATCTCAAATCAGGTTGAGGTCAGGAGACTGACTGGGCCACTCCAGAAGGCGTATTTTCTTCTGTGTTTTGGGTTGTTGTCCTGTTGCATCATCCAACTTCTGTTGAGCTTCAGTTAGTGGACAAATAGCCTAACATTCTCCTGCAAAATGTCTTTATTTATTTATTTATTTGTTTTTATTTTACCTTTATTTAACCAGGTAGGCAAGTTGAGAACAAGTTCTCATTTACAATTGCGACCTGGCCAAGATAAAGCAAAGCAGTTCGACAGATACAACAACACAGAGTTACACATGGAGTAAAACAAACATAGTCAATAATAAAGTATAAACAAGTCTATATACAATGTGAGCAAATGAGGTGAGAAGGGAGGTAAAGGCAAAAAAGGCCTTGGTGGCAAGGTAAATACAATATAACAAGTAAAACACTGGAATGGTAGTTTTGCAATGGGAGAATGTGCAAAGTAGAAATAAAAATAATGGGGTGCAAAGGAGCAAAATAAATAAATAAATAAAATACAGTTGGGAAAGAGGTAGTTGATAGGGCTAAATTATAGGTGGGCTATGTACAGGTGCAGTAATATGTGAGCTGCTCTGACAGTTGGTGCTTAAAGCCAGTGAGGGAGATAAGTGTTTCCTCTGTGTTAAGTGTCTTGATAAACTTGGGAATTCATTTTTCCGCCGATGATAGCAAGCTGTCCAGGCCCTGAGGCAGCAAAGCAGCCCCAAACCATGATGCTCTCACCACCATACTTTAGGGTTGGGATGAGTTTCTGATGTTGGTGTGCTGGGCCTTTTTTCTCCCGACACATAGTGTTGTGTGTTCCTTCCAAACAACTCAACTGTAGTTTCATCTGTACACAGAATATTTTTCCAGTAACGTGTCCTCCCATGAACACCATTCTTGTTTAGTGTTTTACGTATTGTGGACTCGTCAACAGAGCTGTTAGCATGTTCCAGATTTCTATAAGTCTTTAGCTGACACTCTAGGATTCTTCTTAACCTCACTGAGCATTCTGCATTGTGCTTTTGCAATCATCTTTGAAGGATGGCCCCTCCTAGGGAGAGTAGCAACAGTGCTGAACTTTCTCCATTTATAGACACTTTGTCTTACCGTGGACTGATGAACATCAAGGCTTTTAGAGATAATTGTGTAACCCTTTCCAGCTTTATGCAAGTCAACAATTCTTAATCTTAGGTCTTCTGAGATCTCGTTTGTTCAAGGCATGGTTCACATCACGCAATGCTTCTTGTGAATAGCACACTCAAAATTTGTGAGTGTTTTTTATAGGGCAAGGCAGCTCCAATCTCGTCTCATTGATTGGACTCCAGGTTAGCTGACTCCTGACTCCAATTAGCTTTTGGAGAAGTCATTAGCCTAAGGGTTCACATACTTTTTCCAACCTACACAGTGAATGTTTAAATTATGTATTCAATATAGACAAGAAAAATACAATAATTTGTGTTATTAGCACACTATATTTTCTATTGTTGTGACTTAGAGGATCAGATCAAATTTGATGACCAATTTATTCAGAAATCCCAGTAATTTCAAAGGGTTCACATACTTTTTCTTGCCACTGTATAGGCTGTGAGGTGGGTAGTATACACACCACATGAGGTTGGTGGCACCAGATTGGGGAGGACCGGATCGTGGTAATAGTTGAAGCAGAATCAGTGGAATGGTATCGAATACAGCAAAAGCTCCATTCCAGCCATTATTAGGAGCCGTCCTCCCCTCAACAGCCTCCACTGATACTCACCTTAACATTATAACAGGCCTGGATGGCTCTCGCAGGGGTGGGCAACTCCAGTCCTTAGGGGCCTGATTGGTGCCACAGTTTTGCCCCAGCTAAAACACCTTACTCCAATAATCACCTAATCATGATCTTCAATTTAGAATCCAATTGGATTAATCAGCTGTGTTTGCAAGGGATGGAGAAAAAGTGTGACACCAATCAGGCCCTCGAGGACTGGAGTTGCCCACCCCTGCACAGAGTCTACTGCATAGCCTCAGAGTACTGTACATTGAACTGGACTGTAGTAATGTAACCTACAGTAAACCCTGACCTAGTTAAAACAGCAATCAGCAGTTGAAACAATAACAAAGCGCCCCTGTTTTGGTAAAAAATATGAGGGATGGATGGGGCTTGATAAATCTAACCACTCAAATGTATAGACAGAGCTATGGATGGCAAGCACTGACCATCCATGATATCAACATTATACACTGAGTATACAAAACATTAAGAACACCTCTTTCCATGACATAGACTAATCAGGTGAAAGCTATGATCTCTTTATCAATGTCACTTGTTAAATCCACTTCAAGTAGTGTACATGAATGGGAGGAGCCACGTTAAAGAAGGAAAATTGAGACATGGATTGTGTAAGTGTGCCGTTGATTGAAGTGTCTTTCAACGGGGTATGGTAGTAGGTGCCAGGTGCACCGGTGTCAGTGTGTCAACAACTGCAACGCTGCTGGGTTTTTCATGCTCAACAGTTTCAAGAATGGTCCACCACCCAAGAGACATCCAGCCAGCATTGGTGTCGACATGGGCCAGCATCTCTGGAACGCTTGACACCTTGTAGAGACCATGCCCCAACAAATTGAGGCTATTCTGAGGACAGGGGAGGGGGTTCCTGTTTGGTGTACTCAGTGTTGTTTTAACCATGTTTTGAGGCTATATAGTGTTTGTTTACATTTACTTTGTTTACAAACATTTGAGTAAAACAAGCTTATATTTTGGATTCTGAAGATAGTTGTTCAAAGCTCATGAGGCATTTATAAGTTATATTCCAGAATCAATGGGTACATACTGTATCATGAAAAAAATCTAGCTTTGTTTCTCCAATGCTGTTCCAGCAATTGTTACCAGAAACTGTGGGGTGGGTCTTGGCAAATGTAACTGTCATTTGAATTCTGTGGTAACCAGTGCCACCCCAAAACCAAAGACAAGGGGGCGGATTTGGGCCCATTTCAGTGATGGTTTCTTCAAGAGAGAAAGCCGCTTTCGAATGTATTTAACTTTCATGAATGTTTCTGAAAAAGTGTTCTTGTTACAATGACCACATCGACTGACTTTATTTTGTAGATTTTTTTTTTTTACTTATATTTACTTATATATGCACCTTCTCTGTCATATGTCATGTCAACAACATTGTATTATTTATATTAGCATTCATATAACAAAAGTCCATGATTATACAATTCCATAATAGTTTTGTAGTCATATAGCTGTGATTTTGTATGTGTATACAGTTGAAGTCGGAAGTTTACATACACCTTAGCCAAATACATTTAAACTCAGTTTTTCACAATTTCTGACATTTAATCCTAGTAAAAATTCCCTGTTTTAGGTCAGTTAGGATCACCACTATTTGAAGAATGTGAAATGTCAGAATAATAGTAGAGAGAATGATTTATTTCAGCTTTTATTTCTTTCATCATATTCCCAGTGGGTCAGAAGTTTACATGCACTCAATTAGTATTTGGTAGCATTGCCTTTAAATTGTTTAACTTGGGTCAAACGTGTCGGGTAGCCTTCCACAAGCTTCCCACAATAAGTTGGGTGAATTTTGGCCCATTCCTCCTGACAGAGCTGGTGTAACTGAGTCAGGTTTGTAGGCCTCCTTGCTCGCACTCGCTTTTTCAGTTCTGCCCACAAATGTTCTATGTGATTGAGGTCAGGGCTTTGTGATGGCCACTCCAATACCTTGACTTTGTTGTCCTTAAACCATTTTGCCACAACTTTGGAAGTATGCTTGGGGTCATTGTCCATTTTGAAGACCCATTTGCGACCAAGCTTTAACTTGCTGACTGATGTCTTGAGATGTTGCTTCAATATATCCACATCAAATTCCTTCCACATGATACCATCTATTTTGTGAAGTGCACCAGTCCCTCCTGCAGCAAAGCACCCACACAACATGATGCTGCCACCCCCGTGCTTCACGGTTGGGATGGTGGTCTTCGGCTTGCGAGCCTCCCCCTATTTCCTCCAAACATAAAATGGTCATTATGGCCAAACAGTTCTATTTTTGTTTCATCAGACCAGAGGACATTTCTCCAAAAAGTACCATCTTTGTCCCCATGTGCAGTTGCAAACCGTAGTCTGGCTTTTTTTATGGTGGTTTTGGAGCAGTGGCTTCTTCCTTGCTGAGTGGCCTTTCAGGTTATGTCGATATAGGAATCGTTGTACTGTGGATACAGATACTTTTGTACCTGTTTCCTCCAGCATCTTCACAAGGTTATTTGCTGTTTTTCTGGGACTGATTTGCACATTTCGCACCAAAGTACATTCATCTCTAGGAGACATAATGCGTCTCCTTCCTGAACAGTATGACGGCTGCGTGGTCCCATGGTGTTTATACTTGCATACAATTGTTTGTACAGATGAATGTGGTACCTTCAGGCATTTGGAAATTGCTCCCAAGGATGAACCAGACTTGTGGAAGTCTACAATGTTTTTCTTGGCTGATTTCTTTTAATTTTCCCATGATGTCAAGCAAAGATGCAGTGAGTTTGAAGGTAGGCCTTGAAATACATCCACAGGTACACCTCCAATTGACTCAAATTATGTAAATTAGCCTATCAGAAGCTTCTAAAGCCATGACATAATTTTCTGGAATTTTCCAAGCTGTTTAAAGGCACAGTCAACTTAGTGTATGTAAACTTCTGACCCATTGGAATTGTGATACAGAGAATTATAAGTGAAATAATCTGTAAACAATTGTTGGAAAATACACAAAGTAGATGTCCTAACCGACTTGCCAAAACTATAGTTTGTTAACAAGAAATTTGTGGAGTGGTTGAAATACGAGTTTTAATGACTCCAACCTGAGTGTATGTAAACTTCCGACTTCAACTGTAGATGGGGGAAAAGTGACCATGCATAGATAATAAAACGCAAGTAGCAGCAGTGTAAAGTGGGGGGGGTCAATGCAAATAGTCCAGGTAGCCATTTGATTAGCACTGTACAGTAGGATAATATTGTATCTAGGAGGAGTTCTGACTTCAACTGTAGCTGCTTCTGCTTCATGCAGTGTTTACTACTTTCATCAGATAGGGGGGCCTCCCAAATGCCACCCTATTTTTTATTTAGTGCACTACTTTTGACCAGGACCCTGGTCAAAAGTAGTGCACTTCATTGGAAATAGGGTGGCATTTTGTAATTGGGACACAGACATCGTTACTTTTACTCAAGCATTAAATTACCAGTATACTCAGGTCCTACAGTACAGTACCCATCAATACTGCAATTATACACTTTACAAAAATATAAAACGCAACATGTAAAGTATTGGTCCTATGTTTCATCAGCTGAATTAAAAGACACCAGAAATGTTCCATACACACTAAATTTGGTTCACACATTTGTATACATTCCTGTTACTGAGCATTTCACCTTTGCCAAGATAATCCATCCACCTGACAGGTGTGGCATATCAAGAAGCTGATTAAGCTGCATGATCATTACACAGGTGCACATTGTGCTGGGCACAATAAAAGGCCACTCAAAAATGTGCAGTTTTATCACACAACACCACAGATGTCTCAAGTTGAGGGAGCATGCAATTGGCATGCTGACTGCAGGAATGTCCACCAGAGCTGTTGCCAGATAATTTAATGTTAATTTCTCTACCATAAGCCCCCTCCGTCATTTTCAAGAATTCGGTAGTACGACCAATCGGCCTCATAACCGCAGACCGCGTGTATGGCGTCGTGTGGGCGAGCGGTTTGCTGATGTCAACATTGTAAACAGAGTGCCCCATGGTGGCGGTGGGGTTATGGTATGGGAAGGCATAAGCTACAGACAACAAACACAATTGCATTTTATCGATGGCAATTTGAATGCACAGAAATACCGTGATGAGATCCTGAGGCCCATTTTTTAAGGTATCTGTGACCAACAGTTGCATATCTGAATTCCCAGTCATGTGAAATCCATAGATTAGGGCATAATTTATTTCATTTGACTGATTTCCTCATTAACTGTAACTCAGTAAATCTTTGAAATCGTATGTTGCGTTTATATTTTTGTTCAGAAATATATATATATATGAGCTCTGGAATAAATTAGGAGACCACTGCAAAATGATCAGTGTCTCTGATTTTACTATTTATAGGTATGTGTTTGGGTAAAATGTACATTTTTGTTTTATTCTATAAACTTCTGACGACGTTTTCCCAAATTCCCCCCAAAATTGTCATTTAGAGCATTTATTTGCAGAAAATTTCAACTGGTCAAAATAACAAAAAAGAACAGCGCAAAGAAAATAGGTTCATATTCATTTTTAAACAATACAATAATGTTTTAACTTAGGAAGAGTTCAGAAATCAAGATTAAATGGAATAACCCTGATTTTCAATCGCAGCTTTCATGCTCTCCACCAGTCTTTCACATTGATGTTGGGTGACTTTATGCTACTCCTGGCGCAAAAAAATCAAGCAGCTTGGCTTTGTTTGATGGCTTGTGACCATCCATCTTCCTCTTGATCACATTCCAGAGGTTTTTAATGGGGTTCAGATCTGGAGACTGGGCTGGCCATGACAGGGTCTTGATCTGGTAGTCCAATCATCCACACCTTGATTGACCTGGCTGTGTGGCACGGAGCATCGTCCTGCTGGAAAAACCAATCCTTTTGCAGTGGTCTCTTAATTTTTTCCAGAGCTGTGTGTAGGTGTGCACACACACAAATGACATATTGGTTTCCTTACCCTGTGAAACAGTCTATGGACAAGGTAAGACAACAATCCATGATTAAAGTCGTCTTCGCCTGGCCACTGTCTATAAATGTTAATTTATGTAATTTGGGTGAATGATCACTCATTCTTAGGGCTGAAGCCCTAAAAATTTAAAAAGTTACTTTCTGATTGATCTGATCTATGCTGCGTTTACCGTGAATGCAGTCTGCACTAACTAGGAAATATTGCCGTTACATTTCAATCACGCTGTACTGCTGAACATCCGCAATACGGATTGAATAGAGCCCTAAAACCTCTTACTGTACATAACCTTAACTAGTGATAAAGTACAACAATGACACTTTACTAAACAGGAATTGCAAAAACTGTAAAGTGTTTATTTTAGGCTTCATTCTAATGTCAGAACATTGTTCTAGAGCACTAGCTATTGACTTGCTGATTGGTCTGTGTTGTTTGTGATGCACGCCCACCTGTTTACTCATCAGTTTACTGTTTAAACCATTAAAAAGGGAGAATCTAAAACAGTTGTTTTCCTTTGAGATCCCACAGAGAATGCATGGTGAGACACACACACAAAAAGGGTTAAAGAAGATGGACAAAAAGACATGTTTGATCCGAAATTTATAGCTGTCATCCTCATCAATACAACTCAGCCCTTCTACCAGTGTACAGTGTACAAAAGCCTTCACACCCAGTAGCTCTCCAGAACCAGAGTTGATCCCTGGTCTATACTATAGCGCCTAGTGGCGCCCTGAACCAGATTTAACTGACACATAAAGTAGGAAATTACTGATACACTGTACAGTTGGCTAACATTCCATTCAACCAAGAGTCTATTCAGAAACAAACAAACTGAGGATTTCTTTCTTTAAGACATATTTCACTATGTACAAATCTAATGAAAGAAACATGAAAAATTATATTTTCATGTCATTCTTTAAAACGTTGAGACAATGGCAGGGGGAATAAAATTGAGAATTTTACAATAGGTGTGATTGAACTCCGGTTTGGACAGGTTGTTAACCCAGGAATGTTTATGTTTACACTGAGATAGAATGGTTCACTTTGGATTCAAAAATCTAGAACCACATATATGACCATGTCACATTTAGAACAGAATTGACATGACAAAATCTTCAAATAGACAGGGTAGTAAACATCACAACAAAGTAAACCAGCGGTCAGCATTAGAATGATACAATTCCTGAACAAATTCAGTAATATTTGCCAAACAGACGTGTAGACCACTTAGGTGATAAATGCTTGGTCTTGTATTGCTAAGAATTCAACAGATCGTCTGTCGTTCATCTAGTCAGAAGTACTAAAGCATGAAAGTCTCTGGAAATAAGATTGAAGATGAATCAGTCATCCACAAAGCTCCATCAGTTCCAGCTTGCTATTGGCTAGCTCATGATTTTAAAAGGAAGCATTGCGACCACCAACCAACCAGATTGCAGATTAAAAGACTGACAACACACTTTATAGCAATGTTAATTCCTTTATAATTTTCCCTGCATCCCATAATCTCTTATTTTGTCATCATCTTACTCTACTAGAGGTCAACTGTACATTGTTTTTCCAGCTTCTAAATTGTTAATTACATTGTTTCTTATTTAGGAGTGGCGTTTAAATTTTAAAAAAGTGGAAAACCCGAAATTAACACGATGAAAATAATGAAATCACAACCAATAACACTTTCACGTGTGTGTATGCGCGCATTTGGAGAGAGCAAAAGGTAGACAAAAAGGAGGAAGGAAATATGTGGTTTACAGGTTACTGAAGAGTTCATTCCTCTTGCGCCAGTCCATGGCAGGGACTTTCTTGGCTGAACGTTTCTGGTGAGCCCTCTCCTTGGCCTGGGCTAGAGACATGCTGAGGGCTAGGCCTGCATCAGACTCCTTAGCCGGAACCACCTGGAATTGTGCCTGCACAGACAGACAGAGAGAGATTTACTCATTAGATATTCCACTGACCCGCGACAGGGAGGTCCGTGGGGCGACGTACAATTGGCCTAGCGTCGTCCGGGTCAGGGAGGGTTTGGCCGGTAGGGATCTCCTTGTCTCATCGCGCACCAGCGACTCCTGTGGCGGGCCGTGCGCAGTGCGCGCTAACCAAGGTCGCCAGGTGCACGGTGTTTCCTATGACACATTGGTGCGGCTGGCTTCCGGGTTGGATGCTCGCTGTGTTAAGAAGCAGTGCGGCTTGGTTGGGTTGTGTTTCGGAGGACACATGACTTTCAACCTTCGTCTCTCCCGAGCCCGTACGGGAGTTGTAGCGATGAGACAAGATACTAACAATTGGATACCACGAAATTGGGGAGAAAAGGGGGTAAAATGCATTTATTTAATATATATATATATATATACACCACTGATAAAAATGTTCACCGCTGGGGGCGGCAGTAGCCTAGTGGTTAGAGCGCTGAGCCAGTAACCAAAATGTTGCTCGATCGAATCCCAGAGCTGACAAGGTAAAAATCTGTGGTTCTGCCCCTGAACTAGGTCATCATTGTAAATAAGAATTTGTTCTTAACTGACTTGCCTAGTTAAATTAAGGTTAAATAAAAAATAAATGACAGTCTGTGGGGACACGATTCAGTCCCATTCCAAATCCTATTTTCCTTAACTGTAACCCTAGCTCCTAACCCTAAACTTAACACTAATTCTAACCTTTACCATAAACCCCCTAGAAATAGAATTCTATCTTGTAGGGACTAATAAAATGTCCCCAGTTGGCCAAATGTTTGTTTACTATTGCTGTGGATACTTCTGATCTCTTACAAGTATAGTTAAACACGTCCACACACGTCCACACACACACACGTCCACACACACACACGTCCACACACACCTCTGGTGGAGGGGTGCTGGCAGTGGCTGTTGGTAGAGAGCCAGTGGAGGAAGCGCTGGATGTAGACGAACTGACGGACACTTTAGGCTTTACCCCCACCTGTAGAGATCGGGACACACACACACATTAGAAACACACCTTATCGTTCACCTGTACAGACAATCACACATTATCGTTCACCTGCATCACACACACACACACCAGATAAACACACCTATGAAACACACATTCCAGTACATTGAAATCACACCAATCACCAGCAGCCACAAGGGGTCAGGATTCACCATGCAGTGCCCTACTCACAGTAACCTGTGATTCAATCAACTGGTTCTGACAACACTGATCACTGTGTGCAGTCTTATTTGCTGCTGAATATTGACTTTACCAGCACTTGCTCAGAACCACTGAGATGTGCTACATGCTTTTGTTCTCTACTCTCAGCTTTATAGCTCTGAGTCAGTGTGAGTAGGAGTGAGCAAGATGGCTAATTATCTGACTAGTTCTCGTCCATCTCATCTCATTAACAGAATTACCAGTAGGCTTCAGGAATTATAGAGGCTCCCAATCTCATGGTCCCTCAGGGCTGGGCAGAGAGAGCACACTGGCTCACTATATCCACTACTGATGTCATCGCTACCAATCCCCTACGCTTGTTCCCAGGTGTCATGGCTGCTTTGTCCCAAAAGGCACCCTATTACCTATAAAGTAATATTGTGCTTTTAAATCAGACACTAGATGGGCTCTGGTCAAAAGTAGTGCCCTTTTAAGGGGATAGAGTGCCATTTGTGACACAGACTTAGTGTCCCTACATTCAGCCCGTCTGCTCTCAATGAGGTATGATTATAGTGGATGATCCTACTGTCATCACACACCCATCTTATCTAGCCAAAGACTTATTTAGGTTTCTGATTTACCAATTAAATAATTAAAGCTCTGAAATATGAGTGTTCGGAAAAGAGAGAGAGTGAGCGAGCAAGACAGACAAGGCAAGCGGATTTGCCCTCACACCACATACACGCAGTCCTCCTCACCTCCTCTTCTGCTCCCCCATCCGACACAGGTTCAGGAAGAGGTCCTAGAGGAAACAGTGGGACAATATTTTCTTTTATTGACATTGTTAATAAGGAATGGAGACACAAACGGCAGATAAACGCCTTATTTGGAACCACAGTCCTCCCTTCACTCCTGTATCAGGTCAGTGGTATTGTTGACTAATCGGACTAATAAATACTGTGGAAATTAGATATCTGAATAAAGGGTTTGACTCCTCTGTCCCGGATCTTTAGAGACCTTTGCTTCCTCCACACCACAGCTGTCACTGTGGATACGGTTGCAATGACTTCATATTTAAAGAGAAGGCTATTGGCTTGTTCTAGTTCTGATGCCAGCCAGCTAGTCCTCCACCCAAACTTCAGTTTAATCATTAACTTCAACAAGGCTGCTCTGTCTGAATAACTGTGTGTGTATGTGTGTATGTGTGTATGTACAGTGGGGGAAAAAAGTATTTAGTCAGCCACCAATTGTGCAAGTTCTCCTACTTAAAAAGATGAGAGAGGCCTGTAATTTTCATCATAGGTACACTTCAACTATGACAGACAAAATGAGGGAAAAAAAATCCAGAAAATCACATTGTACGATTTTTAATGAATTTATTTGCAAATTATGGTGGAAAATAAGTATTTGGTCAATAACAAAAATGTCTCAATACTTTGTTATATACCCTTTGTTGGCAATGACAGAGGTCAAACGTTTTCTGTAAGTCTTCACAAGGTTTTCACACACTGTTGCTGGTATTTTGGCCCATTCCTCCATGCAGAACTCCTCTAGAGCAGTGATGTTTTGGGGCTGTTGCTGGGCAACACGGACTTTCAACTCCCTCCAAAGATTTTCTATGGGGTTAAGATCTGGAGACTGGCTAGGCCACTCCAGGACCTTGAAATGCTTCTTACGAAGCCACTCCTTCGTTGCCCGGGTGGTGTGTTTGGGATCATTGTCATGCTGAAAGACCCAGCCACATTTCATCTTCAATGCCCTTGCTGATGGAAGGAGGTTTTCACTCAAAATCTCACGATACATGACCCCATTCCTTCTTTCCTTTACACGGATCAGTCGTCCTGGTCCCTTTGCAGAACAACAGCCCCAAAGCATGATGTTCCCACCCCCATGCTTCACAGTAGGTATGGTGTTCTTTGGATGCAACTCAGCATTATTTGGCCTCCAAACACAACGAGTTGAGTTTTTACCAAAAAGTTATATTTTGGTTTCATCTGACCATATGACATTCTCCCAATCTTCTTCTGGATCATCCAAATGCTTTCTAGCAAACTTCAGACGGGCCTGGACATGTACTGGCTTAAGCAGGGGCACACGTCTGGCACTGCAGGATTTGAGTCCCTGGCGGCGTAGTGTTTTACTGATAGTAGGCTTTATTACTTTGGTCCCAGCTCTCTGCAGGTCATTCACTAGGTCCCCCCGTGTGGTTCTGGGATTTTTGCTCACCGTTCTTGTGATCATTTTGACCCCCACGGGGTGAGATCTTGTATGGAGCCCCAGATCGAGGGAGATTATGTCTTCCATTTCCTAATAATTGCTCCCACAGTTGATTTCTTCAAACCAAGCTGCTTACCTATTGCAGATTCAGTCTTCCCAGCCTGGTGCAGGTCTACAATTTAGTTTCTGGTGTCCTTTGACAGCTCTTTGGTCTTGGCCATAGTGGAGTTTGGAGTGTGACTGTTTGAGATTGTGGACAGGCGTCTTTTATCCTGATAACAAGTTCAAACAGGTGCCATTAATACAGGTAACGAGTGGAGGACAGAGGAGCCTCTTAAAGAAGTTACAGGTCTGTGAGAGCCAGAAATCTTGCTTGTTTGTAGGTGACCAAATACTTATTTTCCACCATAATTTGCAAATAAATTCATTAAAAATCCTACAATGTGATTTTCTGGATTTTTTTTCTAATTTTGTCTGTCATAGTTGAATTGTACCTATGATGAAAATTATAATTACTCATCTTTTTAAGTGGGAGAACTTGCACAATTGGTGGCTGACTAAATACTTTTTTGTCCCACTGTATGTATGTATGTATGTATGTATGTATGTATGTATGTATGTATGTATGTATGTATGTATGTATGTATGTATGTTACACACACAGAGAGAGAGAGAGATGTGTGCCTGCCTGCATGTCTGTCCGCCTGTCTGTCTGCGTCCGTCCGTCCGCCCGTCCATCCGCCCGCCCGCGTGTCCGTCCCTCCACCCGTCTGCGTCCGTCAGCCCGCCTGTCCCGCATGACCACCCGCTTGTCCGTCCCTCTGCCTGTCTGTCTGCGTCCGTCCGCGTGACCACCCGCGTGTCCGTCCCTCCCACCCGCCCGCATGTCCTTCCGTCCGCCCGTGTGTCCTTCCGTCCTACCGCCCGCCCTACCGACCGCGTGTCCACCCGCCCTACCGACCGCGTGTCCACCCGCGTGTCCTACCCCCCCCGTCTGTCTTGTTTTTCCAATGAAATAGTGTGTATGCGTGTGTACCTGTAAGGTGGGCCTCAGTAGGAATGATGTCACAGCTGTTGAAGAAAGCCTCTGCCTCACGATCCACCACCAGTAGACTGGTCTCATCTCCCCCGGCCTTAATGGCTGCTACCACCTCACTGTGCTGCATCCCTACTACTGACATACTGTTAACCTGGGGGTTGGGGAGAGAAGAGGAAAGAATTATGTTATCAAAGTACAGCTGTCCAGTACATCCAGAACAGTGAGACAATAGACTTGATGTGAATGCAGCCATGCTGTGGGTGGTGTAGTGGTTAGGGACTATAACATACAGTCCAGTCCTCCCACGGAGGTTTAAACTGAACTAAACGGTTCGGGGCGCTGTAGGAACTAAGCTCTGCCACAAGACGGAGGACTGCCTGTCGAACTCCAGCGGGAGAAAATACCATCTGGAATCTCTCACAGACTCCCACCATTTGATCAAACAACAGAGCCATTATACACCCTCTCCCTGATCCCATTCCTCCATGTGTGTGTATTACCATACGTAAGAAATGTAGCTCACTAACATGTCCCTGGTTAGTGTAAAGCATTAGCCGTAAAGCGTGACCTTTGTTACACACCGTTTGAAGTCAGTGTAACTGGAGTGTAATGCAGGTCAGAGACACGGTTAGTGGATTAACTGAAGTCAGTATAACTGGAGTGTAATGCAGGTCAGTTAATCCACTAACCGTGTCTCTGAAGTCAGTGTAACTGGAGTGTAATGCAGGTCAGAGACACGGTTAGTGGATTAACTGAAGTCAGTGTAACTGGAGTGTAATGCAGGTCAGAGACACGGTTAGTGGATTAACTGAAGTCAGTGTAACTGGAGTGTAATGCAGGTCAGAGACACGGTTAGTGGATTAACTGAAGTCAGTGTAACTGGAGTGTAATGCAGGTCAGAGACACGGTTAGTGGATTAACTGGTAGTATTACAACATGAGGACCAAGAGCCCGAAAAACAGAATAAAAAAGGCCAAGGACAAAAGACTGTTTCCCCTTCACACACACTAACACCACAGGCCTTGTATAACCCTCTCTACCTTACTTTCCCTCTATTTTTACCTCACTCTCACACACTTCCCAGTAGTGCATTGCCTAATCCCAGTACTGATCGCTATTACTGATACTAAAAAAAAACAGCTTCCATTTCCAGGCCATCAGACTGTTAAATAGTCACCACTAGCCAGCCTCTGCCCAGTACCCTGCCCTGAACTTTAGTCACTGTCACTAGCCGGCCTCTGCCCAGTACCCTGCCCTGAACTTTAGTCACTGTCACTAGCCGGCTACCTTCCGGTTACTCAAACCTGCACCTTAGAGACTGCTGCCGTATAGACATAGGTCACTTTAATTATATGTTTACATAGTGTTTCACCCACTTCAATACATACTGTATTCTAGTCTAAGCTCATCCTAGATAGCTACTGCTGTACACACATACACACCTTTCTATTGATATACGGCCCATACACAACATTAAATAGATATTTATATTCCGGAATATGACATTGCTCATTCTGATATTTCTTAATTTTTTAATTTTGGGGGGAGGGGGGGGATTTCTGTATATTGTGTGGTATTACTGCACTATTGGAGCTCGAAACATAAGCATTTCGCTGCACCTGTTATAACATCTGCAAAATATATGTGACCAATAAAATTAGATTTTGATTTGACCACTCTGCCACTGATGTAATGGGATTATAACACACATTCCTCCTCTAGCACAAGCCACGTTCCCACCAGTCAGGCAACCCCCCCCCCCCCCCGGTACAGACCGTACCAGAAGAATATTGCCCTGCATTCCTAATCTGGCCTAGAGATAGGGATAAGAGGACTGCTGCTAAGTAGTTGGGTTTATAAAAACATAATGTACAGATTCGCTGTTTTTGTGTGTGTGTGTGTGTGTAAAGGAAAATGTACAGTAAAGATGTACCTGTAATATCTTGTCCTGGGGTTTGAGGCCAGCCTTGTCCGCAGGAGAGTCCTCGTCCACAGCCCTGATGTACTGGCCTGGTTTAGACTTCTCACTGTGCAGGTTGAAGCCATAGCCCGTCGCACCCTTCTTCAGCAAGCAAAGACGAGGACGCAGCTCTGCCTTCGATTCCTGCGGACAGACAGGGAAAACAGATCTAGTTAAGCACACAGATCGATGAGAGAGAGAATGTCTAATTCAGCACATCTACACTGTTACATGGAGTGAGCAGATCTGGCCAATCAGAGACATATCCCATCTTGTCACTCAGAGACGTATTCCTCAAAACAGATTGTGATTAGCAAAGAAAAAAAATAAGCACCCAACAACTCCAAATGATAAAGCAACAGTTGACATGAAATGGAGATCTTAAAATCAGGTTAGAACACCATTAGTGTGACAAATATCCAGAGACAGAGTGTTGTAGCATTCAGCAACCATCCAAAGACCAAGAAGCAAAGTTTGTGTTCTCAATGTACTAAAGAACAGAGGGAACATTCCATGACAGGTTGACGCCACAGAGAGGGATCTGGGAAAAGGAAAACTTCCCCCAGTTTTTTATTAGTGGAAATGAGGAACAGAGACAGATAGCAAGGAAAATAGACATTAACAATATTGGACCAACTGCTGTTAATAGTCACTGACCAAGCAAGCATAGTGCAGTTTAACTCTAAGAATACTATAGTTGCTCCAAGCTATATACAGTGGGGCAAAAAAAGTATTTAGTCAGCCACCAATTGTGCAAGTTCTCCCACTTAAAAAAGATGAGGCCTGTAATTTTCATCATAGGTACACTTCAACTATGACAGACAAAATGAGGGAAAAAAAATCCAGAAAATCACATTAAAAATCGTACAATGAATTTATTTGCAAATTATGGTGGAAAATAAGTATTTGGTCAATAACAAAAGTTTCTCAATAATATGTTATATACCCTTTGTTGGCAATGACAGAGGTCAAACGTTTTCTGTAAGTCTTCACAAGGTTTTCACACACTGTTGCTGGTATTTTGGCCCATTCCTCCATGCAGAACTCCTCTAGAGCAGTGATGTTTTGGGGCTGTTGCTGGGCAACACGGACTTTCAACTCCCTCCAAAGATTTTCTATGGGGTTGAGATCTGGAGACTGGCTAGGCCACTCCAGGACCTTGAAATGCTTCTTACGAAGCCACTCCTTTGTTGCCCGGGTGGTGTGTTTGGGATCATTGTCATGCTGAAAGACCCAGCCACATTTCATCTTCAATGCCCTTGCTGATGGAAGGAGGTTTTCACTCAAAATCTCACGATACATGACCCCATTCCTTCTTTCCTTTACACGGATCAGTCGTCCTGGTCTCTTTGCAGAAAAACAGCCCCAAAGCATGATGTTTCCACCCCTATGCTTCACAGTAGGTATGGTGTTCTTTGGATGCAACTCAGCATTCTTTGTCCTCCAAACACGACAAGTTGAGTTTTTACCAAAAAGTTATATTTTGGTTTCATCTGACCATATGACATTCTCCCAATCTTCTTCTGGATCACCCAAATGCTCTCTAGCAAACTTCAGACGGACCTGAACATGTACTGGCTTAAGCAGGAGGACACATCTGGCACTGCAGGATTTGAGTCCCTGGCGGCGTAGTGTGTTACTGATAGTAGGCTTTGTTACTTTTGACCCAGCTCTCTGCAGGTCATTCACTAGGTCCCCCCGTGTAGTTCTGGGATGTTTGCTCACCGTTCTTGTGATCATTTTGACCCCACGGGGTGAGACCTTGCATGGAGCCCCAGATCGAGGGAGATTATCAGTGGTCTTGTATGTCTTCCATTTCCTAATAATTGCTTCCACAGTTGATTTCTTCAAACTAAGCTGCTTACCTATTGCAGATTCAGTCTTCCCAGCTTGGTGCAGGTCTACAATTTTGTTTCTGGTGTTCTTTGACAGCTCTTTGGTCTTGGCCATAGTGGAGTTTGGAGTGTGACTGTTTGAGATTGTGGACAGGCGTCTTTTATCCTGATAACAAGTTCAAACAGGTGCCATTAATACAGGTAACGAGTGGAGGACAGAGGAGCCTCTTAAAGAAGTTACAGGTCTGTGAGAGCCAGAAATCTTGCTTGTTTGTAGGTGACCAAATACTTATTTTCCACCATAATTCGCAAATAAATTCATTAAAAATCCTACAATGTGATTTCCTGGATTTTTTTTCCTCATTTTGTCTGTTATAGTTGAAGTGTACCGATGATGAAAATTACAGGCCTCATCTTTTTAAGTGGGAGAACTTGCACAATTGGTGGCTGACTAAATACTTTTTTGCCCCACTGTACTTGCTTCTACATACTATCAAATCTAAATTTTATTTGTCACATACGCCCAATACAACAGGTATTACCTTACCGTGAAATGCTTAAAAGCTCTTATTAACCAACAATGCAGTTATGTTTTATTTATTTATTATATTAGTAAATATTTTTTCAAGTAAAATAAAAGAGGCTATATACCAAGTAAAGGGGTATAGGTTAGTCAAGGTAATATGTACAGTTGAAGTCAGAAGTTTATATACACCTTAGCCAAATACATTTAAACTCAGTTTCACAATTCCTGACATTTAATCCTAGTAAACATTCCCTGTTTTAGGTCAGTTAGGATCACCACTATTTGAAGAATGTGAAATGTCAGAATAATAGTACAGAGAATGATTTATTTCAGCTTTAATTTCTTTCATCATATTCCCAGTGGGTCAGAAGTTTACATACACGCAATTAGTATTTGGTAGCGTTGCCTTTAAATAGTTTAACACTCAAACGTGTCGGGTAGCCTTCCACAAGCTTCCCACAATAAGTTGGGTGAATTTTGGCCCATTCCTCCTGACAGAGCTGGTGTAACTTACTCGCACACGCTTTTTCAGTTCTGCCCACACATTTTCTGTAGGGTTTAGGTCAGGGCTTTGTGATGGCCACTCCAATACCTTGACTGAGTTGTCCTTAGGCCATTTTGCCACAACTTTGGAAGTATGCATGGGGTCATTGTCCATTTGGAAGACCCATTTGAGACCAAGCTTTTAACTTGCTGACTGATGTCTTGAGATGTTGCTTCAATATATCCACATAATTTTCCTTCCTAATGATGTCATCTATTTTGTGAAGTGCACCAGTCCCTCCTGCAGCAAAGCACCCCCACAACATGTTGCCACCCCCGTGCTTCCCGGTTGGGATGGTGGTCTTCGGCTTGCAAGCCTTCCCCTTTTTCCTTCAAAACATAAAATGGTCATTATGGCCAAACAGGTCTAATTTGTTTCATCAGACCAGAGGACATTTCTCCAAAAAGAACGATCTTTGTCCCCATGTGCAGTTGCAAACCGTAGTCTGGCTGGCGGTTTTGGAGCAGTGGCTTTTTCCTTGCTGATCGGCCTTTCAGGTTATGTCAATATAGGACTCTTTACTGTGGATATAGGTATTTTTGTACCCGTTTCCTCCAGCATCTTCACAGGGTCCTTTGCTGTTGTTCTGGAATTGATTTGCACTTTTCGCACCAAAGAACGTTTATCTCTAGGATAAACCAGACTTGTGGAGATCTACCATTTTTTTCCTGAGGTTTTGTCTGATTTCTTTTGATTTCCCCATGATGTCAAGCAAATAGACACAGAGTTTGAAGGTAGGCCTTGAAATACATCCACAGGTACACCTGCAATTGACTAAAATTATGTCAAATTAGCCTATCAGAAGCTTCTAAAGCCATGACATCATTTTCTGACATTTTCAAAGCTGTTTAAAGGCACAATCTACTTAGTGTATGTAAACTTCTGACCCACTGGAATTGTGATACACTGAATTATATGTGAAATAATCTGTCTGTAAACAATTATTGGAAAAATGACTTGGGTCATTTACTTTGCATGACACAACAGACTTTCCAAAACTATAGTTTGTTAACAAGAAATCTGTGGAGTGGTTGAAAAACGAGTTTTAATGACTCCAATCTAAGTGTATGTAAACTTCCGACTGCAACTGTAGATGGGGGTAAAGTATCCATGCATAGTGTAAAGTGTGTGGGGGTCAATGCAAATAGTCCACACAGTACAGCATGTATGTTAAACTCGTGAGTGACAAGGCTTCCAGGAGTGTCTAGCTGAGCACTGACTGATGTTTAGTATAACGGGCTAATCCAGGAGTGGCCATACGCTGGGTTAAGCATTTAATCCAACTAGAGACAGGATAACAGCTACATAGGAGATTCTACTGTGTAGCAGCAGAAAGGGGAATGAGGTCATCAATACCAGGGCCAGAGAGATGTTGGAAACCTAACCTCCATGTTGGCAACAACCAAACCCTCTATGGCAAACATTCTCATTTAGAACCAGACTACAATACAGTTCATCTTTGAACTTTTGGTGCCAATATGGCATCAATTAGATTTCTAAATCCCAAACAAAGATTGGCGAATTCTTTAAATATATACGGCTAAACATTAAATGGGAATAGCAAGGGAAGACAGGTAGTCAGAGGACAAAACGTTGTGAAACAAAAACACGCTGGTTATTAGCGACATCTTGGAGGATCCTGTAATAATGATACATTCCATTTCAGTCTTCCCTAAAAGAACAGATAAGGGAAAGTTGGAGACATTTTATGACCAGAGGATATATAAGCAATAGTGGAGAACATCATGAGCCCTAATAAAAATGAAGCGTCCCTCCTCCCATTTACTGATAAAGAGGGTTGTTCCAGAGATTACAGCTGTGTTCTTGTTAGTCACCTGTTAATGATTCTCTGTTACCAACACTTAAGAGCAACCTTTGCATCCTGATCGGCCACCCATGATGGGTGTCTCCCTGCTGTAGAATACTTGTACACTGGTAGAAAATAAACTCAGTATATATGAAATGGAGACAGTTTGCCTGGGATGAATATGGAAGGTCATTATTTTATGTTTTATTGAGTCACACTTGGCTTCATAAATCATTGACTGTTGAGGAAAATCAACATGGGCAGAATGACAGCTTCAGTACTGAATGATAAATTATTAGAACTCACAATAGAATGGGTGGAGGCCCGGAAAACCTCATATCCCAGACTGTCATTTCAACAGCAATGATGTCAAACAAACAAGACTTTGAATGTGTGGGAGACACAGTTTGCTGGTGTACACAAAACGCAGAAGAAAGCACCGAGAGCCATCTAAAATCTCTTAGCAGCATGGTTTCTGGAAAGGTGTTTGAAATGGACACCTGAAGGCAATGTGAGCTCTTTAATCCAGTTACTACTACCACCACCACTATAGAGAGAATCAGCCCAAGACAGACACACAGCAGGAGAGCAAATACACAACAGGCATGTTCACACTGCACCTTAGCCCTGGGCTAAGAGCATCCTTAGAGCCTCCTCAATGTGAAACAGATCAAGAACAATGCCTCAAACTCACTGTCCAATCAAAAGCGGCACTTTCACTTCATTTACATTTGCTCCTGATGCCTGTAATGCTTTCTGCATGTTTGATAAGTAAATTCATACGATTTAAAACAAACAAAAATTAAAGTCCAAAATGCAGAAATCGCTCCTCCATTTCCTAGTTTGCCTAATTTCAGTTTGTGACAAAACATACAATGATTCGCTATACTATACATTGCATCTAAACCGCTGTGTTGTACAACACCTATTCAATAACCAAAAATAATGTATTTTCAACTGTTTGAAGCTGTTGTACAAAACTGAAAGTCAGACAAACTAAATTTAAAACAGGAAGTATAGAAATACCACACAGAACAGATCTCCCGCTTCTAAGACTTGCTTTCATTGAGAAAGAATGTGTGTTATAGCTCAGTCAATGTGAATTTCATCAAATAGCCCAAAAGGTTAAATAGCAGCTTTAAACCTTCCATTTGAGGACCAAAACCAAAAAAACATTTAAAAAATGGTTGCTATGCTTTAAAACATTGGTTCCTATGCTTTTAAAAATTGGTTGCTATGCTTTTAAAAAATGGTTCCTATGCAGGCTGAGTAACTAATCTCATTTAGCTAACTAAAGCTACAAACTATACAGCTGGAAGGGCAGCAAATGCTCAGTGTTCCTCTGTTTTCATAGCTTTTCTATAGAAATGTAATTGGATATATCCATGAAAATAATATTGTTGCTTGATTTCACTAATATCAGAAAAGTTTGTTAACAATGTTCACAACATTTTCTTTACAGGGGCGTGATCACATTTCAAAAGGGAAACAGTAGCCATGTTTCTATTAACTTTTTGAAGACATTTAGACAGTTTGCATAGAAAACAGATGTGACAATTGCCTGTTGCGGTGCATTTCCATTTTAGAAACTTCTGTCGATAAAAACAGATGGAGGTAATGATGTCACACCTAAAAAAAATGGTACTTCTTCACAGAAACCCAGTGTCAAATAAAAATTAAGTAGTTGAAGTGTTTACATTACCCATTTTAGGCCAATTGCGCATTAATACATTGGCGATAGCCTGTATGCCCTCCCACCCACCTGTTTCATGTCTCAGGTAGTCCGTGAAAGCCAACATGGATTGAATGCAAGAATGAACTCTTATTTGCCATATTTGAATAATTCTCATGTGCAAACATATTGCCACGGGCCATGGTGAAATTTGCACTCCTGTAGATCTGAAATAATTAGATGGTGAAACTTGCATCCAGCCAACCAGAAAAGGCTAAACAATTCAGCCATTCTTGAAAGTCAGGACATGGATCCTGCAAATAAATTGTATTTTTATAAACTCAGCAAAAAATGAAAACGTTTCAGGACCCTGTCGTTCAAAGACAATTAGTAAAAATCCAAATAACTTCACAGATCTTCATTGTAAAGGGTTTAAACACGGTTTCCCATGCTTGTTCAATGAATCATAAACAATTAATGAACATGCACCTGTGGAACGGTCGTTAAGATACTAACAGCTTACAGATGGTAGGCAATTAAGGTCAGTTATGAAAACTTAGGACACTAAAGAGGCCTTTCTACGGACTCTGAAAAACACCAAAAGAAAGATGCCCAGGGTCCCTGCTCATCTGCGTGAACATGCTCCAAGGAGTCATGAGGACTGCAGATGTCATGAGGACTGCAAGTTTTTCCCAACAGTTTGCTAAGAGCTGGCAGCAAGCTTATAGGTCTGCTGATAGAACCAGTAAAGGCCGCTTTACCACTCTTGGGTAATATAATTACTTTGGGTTCCCTCTAGGCCTGAGGACAAAGACTTTTCTCTCGACTCAGACTAAAAATAAATCAAATACAAATTTTATTTGTCACATGCACCGAATACAACAGTATAGTGAAATTCTTACTTTAAAAAAAAGTTACTTAAAGCATTGTTGGTTAACTTAACACATTTTTAAGTAACAAATAATTTAACAGCAGCAGTAAAATAACAATAGCAATAGCTAGGCTATATACAGGGGGTACCAGAAGAGAGTCAAAGTAGAAATGGTGCCAGAGGAGATGGCCGCCGTTTTACAGTCTCCTAACCAATTGTGTTATTATGTGGTGTTTTTTCGCAATATTTGTAAATTATTTTGTACATAATGTTCCTGCAACCGTATTTTACGGAAGAAAATAGCTTTTGGATATCAGGACAGCGATCACTCACCTCGGATTAGACAAAGATTTCTTCAGCAACAACAAGCAGGACTCACAAGATATTCTCCAAACACCCCACAGGGCAGACATCCCGATTATTCGCAAAAGGAAGCAACGCAGAGGACGAGGTCGGTCAGGAAGTCCAGGATCCAGTTGCAGAGGGAGGTGTTTAGTCCCAGGGTCCTTAGCTTGGTGATAAGCTTTGAGGTTACTATGGTGTTGAACGCTGAGCTGTAGTCAATGAATAGGTTTTGTCGTGCCCTCTTTACAACTGTCTTAGTGTGTTTGGACCATGATAGGTTGTTGGTGATGTGGACACCAAGGAACTGGAAGCTCTCAATAGTCTCCATTGCAGCCACGTCGATGAGAATGGGGGTGTGCTTGGTCCTCTTTTTCCTGTATTCCACAATCTCCTTTGTCTTGATCATGTTGAGGGAGAGGTTGTTGTCCTGGCACCACACTGCCAGGTCTCGGACCTCCTTCCTATAGGCGGTCTCATCATTGTTGGTGATCAGGCCTACCACAGTTGTGTCATGAGCAAATTTGATGCTGGTGTTGGAGTTGTGCCTGGCCATGCAGTCATGAGTCAACAGGGAGTACAGGAGGGGACTGCGCACGCACCCCTAAGGGGCCCCCATGTTGAGGATCAGAGTGGCGGATGTGTTGTTACCGAACCTTACAACCTAGGGGCTGCCCATAAGGAAGTCCAGGATCCAGTTGCAGAGGGGGGGGGGGGGGGGGGTGTTTAGTCCCAGGGTCTTAGCTTAGTGCTGAGCTTTGAGGGCACGCTGAGCTGTAGTCAATGATTAGCATTCTCATAGGTGTTCCTTTTGTCCAGGTGGAAAAGGGAAGTGTTGAGTGCAATAGAGATTGCATCATCTGTGGATCTGTTGGGGTGGTATGCAAATTGGAATGGGTTTAGTGTTTCTGGGTTAATGGTGTTGTGAGCCATGACCAGCTTTTCAATGCACTTCATGGCTACAGACGTGAGTGCTATGGGTCGGTAGTCATTTAGGCAGGTTACCTTCATGTTCTTGGGCACAGGGACTATAGTGGTCTGTTTGAAACATGTTGGTATTACAGAATCCGTCAGGGACAGTTTGAAAATGTCAGTGAAGACACTTGCTAGTTGGTCAGCGCATGCTCAGAGTACACGTCCTGGTAATCTGTCTGGCCCTGCGGCCTTGTGAATGTTGGCCTGTTTAAAGGTCTTACTCACGTCGGCTACGGAGAACGTGATCACACAGTCGTCCGGAACAGCTGATGTTCTCATGCATGTTTCAGTGTTACTTGCCTCGAAGTGAGCATAGAAGTTATTTAGCTCGCCTGGTAGGCTTGTGTCACTGGGCAGCGCTCGGTTGTGCTTCCCTTTGTAGTCTGTAATAGTTTGCAAGCCCTGCCACATCCGACGAGTGTCAGAGCCAGTGTAGTACGCTTCGATGTTAGTTCTGTATTGACGCTTTGCCTGTTTGATGGTTCGTCAGAAGGTATAGCGGGATTTCTTATAAGCTTCCAGGTTAGAGACCCACTCCTTGAAAGTGGTAGCTGTACCCTTTAGCTCAGTGTGAATGTTGCCTCTAATCCATGGCTTCTGGTTGGGGTATGCACATACGGTCACCATGGGGACGACATCATCTATGCACTTACTGATGAAGCCAGTGACAGATGTGGTGTACTCAATGCCATCGGAAGAATCCCGGAACATATTCCAGTCTGTGATAGCAAAACAGTCCTGTAGCTTAGCATCTGCTTCATCTGACCACATTCTTATTAGAAGTGGTCAGATTAATTAGATATGACAGATATGAGTGGCTATAGAGTCAGCTTCCATCCTCAGTAGCTTTTCATCTAAGTTCTCAATCCTGGGACTTTTGTCATTTTTGACCGATACATTTTACAGCTCTCCCACACTAACTTCACAAAACTCAAACTTCCAAAGCTTTTTTCATTTTTTTTTCCTTCTAATGCATGAATACGACAGCTCACTTGTTCATTGTTGGCATTTTCTGCCTGTTTGCCAATGAAGTAATCATTCAAATAATTGGCAACAAATGGTTGTGATGAATAAGCCATCTGATTCAATGAAAGACGGAGTTCAATGTCTTTCTTCCCATAATTTAATTTAAAAAGTACTCAAGTTTTTGTTCCATCATTGATCTTGGCTTCAAAATAGTTTTATTTTTGTTGAGTTTAGTCACAATTTCTCAATTTGCAGGAAGTCAGCCAGTCAGATGTGCAGCCAGACTTATTAGCCACTCCTTTAGGGCAATCTCGTTCAACTATACAGTTTTTCAATTCCTCATCAATCCATTGAGCCTTAACAGCTTCTTAACAGGTGCATGTTTATTAATAATTGGAATAAGCAATTTCATAAAACACATTTTTATTGTCATCCACATGAGTGTCACAGCAAAATCCTTGGTATGATCTCTTATATACCATTTTAGGCCCAGCTTTCAGATCTGTGGCTTTCCTGGATATAGCCACTGCATCCAGTGGGTAAGGATACAGCTTTAGAACAAAGATCTACAGTATTTATAAAAATGTGATCGATTCATGTGGATGATCTTGTTCCTGTAGTGTTAATGAATAACCTGAACCAGATTGCAAGCACTAATTACAGTGGTAGGTTTTCCAGTCATTCCAGTCATTTCCAGTTTTAGGGCGCGTTCCACCTCAAATCTTCCTATGGTCAATCTTCAAGTTATCAGAGGTAATTTCCCTCACTTTGTCCTCAGACTCAGTTCAGGTCTCGTGTGGAGATTCTGCATTTCCGTCCAGAACCCTGTTGTTTTGCCTTGATTGTCCCTCGAGTCTGATTTATCCGTCATTGTTATCATGGATTCACATTCACAGAAATGACTTACCAATTGCTGTAATCTTGCCGTTCTCCTGTTTCAACTCATCGAGCTGACCCTGGGAGAACTGCAAACTGTTGTAAACAAGTATGTAGACACCTGCTCATCAATAATCTCATTCCAAAATCATGGGCATTAATATGAACTTGGTCCCCCCTTTCCTGCTATAAACAGCCTCCACTCTTCTGGGAAGGCTTTCCACCAGTTGTTGGAACATTGAATGGAAGCAAGTCCCTGCAGCAGTCACAAGATCATTAGTGAGGTCGGGCACTGATGTTGGGCGATTAGGCCTGGCTCGCAGTCGGCGTTCCAATTCATCCCAAAAGGTATTTGATGGGTATATGCTGTGCAGTTCTTCCACACCGATCTTGACAAACCATTTCTGTATGGAACTTGCTTTGTGCATGGGTGCATTGTCATGCTGAGACAGGAATGGGCTTCCTCAACTGTTGCCACAAAGTTGGAAGCACAAAATAATCTAGAATGTCAATGTATGCTGTAGCGTTAAGATTTCCCTTCACTGGAACTAAGGGGCCTAGCCCGAAACATGAAAAACAGCCCCAGATCATTATTCCTCCAACTTTCCAGTTAGCACTATGCATTAGGGCAGGTAGCGTTCTCCTAGCATCCACCAAACCCAGATTCGTCCATCAGACTGCCAGATGGTGAAGCGTGATTCATCACTCCAGAGAAGGCGTTTCCACTGCTCCAGAGTCCAATGGCGGCGAGCTTTACACCATCCCAGCCGACGCTTGGAATTGCACATGGTGATCTTAGGCTTGTGTGCGGCTTCTCGGCCACAGAAACCCATTTCATGAATCTCCCAATGAACAGTTCTTGTGCTGACGTTGCTTCCAGAGGCAGTTTGGAACTCGATAGGGAGTGTTGCAATGGAGGACAGATGATTTTTACAAACTACGCGCTTCAGCACTCGGTGGTCCCGTTCTGTGATATTGGGTGACCTACCACTTCTCAGCTTAGCCGTTTTTGCTCCTAGACATTTCCACATCACAATAACAGCAATTACAGTTGACTGGGACAGCGCTTGCTGGACAGAAATTTGACAAACTGACTTGTTGGAAAGGGAAAACAAGGATAACTTGTCAGTTGTACAACTGAATGCCTTTAACTGAAATGTGTCTTCCGCAATTAACCCAACCCCGAAAGGTGGCATCCTATGACGGTGCCACGTTGAAAATCACTGAGCTCTCAGTAAGGCCATTCTACTGCCAACGTTGGTCTATGGAGATTGCATGGCTGTGTGCTCCATTTTATATGTGCCTGAAATAGTCAAATCCACTCATTTGAAGGGGTGTCCACATACCTTTGTATATATAGTGCATCTCTCGCATTCTTTCATCATTCTCTTCACTATGTCAGTATGACCATGTTTGGCAGATAGACAGGTTAAGGTTGGTACTGTTGGTGTAGGTCCTTGCTGGGACTCTCAGACATTGATGTTGGCTTAGAGAATAATTCTGCCCAAGGAAAGATAGAATAACACTGGCTCTTATAATTACACACCACAAGGACTTTACACCCCCCACACATCCTGCTAGTGTCCGTCACCACGCCCAGCTCCAGCCTCAGGCGGTCCTCAGGGGGTCTGGGAGGCTGACAATAAGATGCTTTGTCCTGGGGAGACGAAGGGGCCTGAGCCTATGATCCCTAGCCAGCCGCTGTCACAGCAAAGACCTGCACTCTAAACACCGAGAGTTGTGTCCTCAGACAGCTACAGCAAAGATTCTCAATCTTTGATAGGCAAACGGTTGTAAATGGATTGATGTTTTGGGGGATGATTTGAGCTGTTTGCTTTGAACTTTCGTAATGCTAGAAGTGCAGATTTAAATGACAATGCTCAAACAAAGCTAAAATCATCCAAAAACAACTGCTTGTCTATTAAAGATCACATTCAATTTCAATGCACTTTATAGCAGAGTAACAGGGCACTGAGCTCATATGCAGTCAACCAGCCAGCAGCAGTATGACTGTCTCTTGGTGTCCCAAATTGCACCCTATTCCCTATATATTGTCATAGGGCTCTGGTCAAAAGTAGTCCACTATATGGATTAACATGGATAACTGGGATCCCAGGCCTGTCCTGGGAACACATTAACATACGCCCAGTACGTGTGAGATCGACAAACGGTATGAGTGTAGATACTGTTTTTTTTAAACAGAGTTGGTCCCCGTTAAGATTAAATTGTGAAAATATCAAGTTCTCTTAATACCCGTTTTTTTCAAGAGCTGATCTGGTATCATTAACTCAATTAGGAGATAACCTCCAAATAATGACAGAATATCTAGTAAGCTTAGCAAATTTGGTCCATTTGACTTTTGTTTGACTGCCGTTACAAAGTGTGTATGATTAGACAACACTATACACAGAGTGCACTCTGTGCGTCCTGAGTGCACGCTGTGTCGATAGCCTACTACTTGAAATGCGTGGAATTAATTGTGGAACATAACACTCTGAATTTGCGAATTGCAGAACAGGCTGTTCATAATGTTATTGGCAATCAAAATATTTAGTAATGATAGAGTAACTATCAGTTTAGTTCGCTCTGAAATCTTTAAAATAGTGGCACAGCTAAGCTTACAAGGTGACACAGCGCCCCTCTTTTGGGGAGAACCCTGGCATAGTGAACATATCTTGTTCATATCTAGTGCAATTCCAATTTTTGCTGTATTTCCCAGGATAAATATGAATTAATCCCGGTATTGAAACTTGGTAGATTTTCAGGAAAATATTACTCTGTAGTATTTGTCCTGGTCCTGAAAACACTGTAGTAGTGTTTGCTGAAGCGGACTAAAGTAAACCCAGATAGCCCTCTATTCCTCTACAGGCTTTATTGAAAAAGGAGAATATAACTACCATCCAGCCACGTCAGGAAGTGTGTTACATTGCTGTAATGCTCTAAGGAGAATCCCACACTTTCAAAACAGTCGTTAAATACAATGAGATATCAGAACAAGATGAGAGGAAGACAAGACAAATAGTTGTTTTGTGTTTGTGATGTACGGAGTGAAGATAAAGAGTCTTTCCCCTACCATTATGCAAGCTCCCCCACTTAGCTTCTAGGTTGCATTTTGTTTACCATACATTTTGTAGGCTTTAATTGGTTTCTTTCAACTGAAAATGATGCTGTTTGCAGTCTTTGTGCCACACATAGGAAATATAAAAGGAAGCACTAGTACACATGGGCCTACATCACTCTCTCACACTCCACCCTGTAGCCAGTAACAGGGGTGTAACATCGCAACACATCTCTTTCACCCTCTCACCCACTTCTCTCTTGCTCTCATTCTCTCTGTCTGCTCATAGGCGCTGAGCATCAGGGCGTAAAACCACAGAACAGAGCACTTATTGGGTCAGGTACAGTAGTAGGCCTACTGCTAACAGGAAGCATTGGGGGCTGTGTCAAAACGACTGACTTCACTTCCCTTATTGTGGCAGAGTGTCTTCATAATACTAGAGTGTGTGTCACCTGCGGATGTCAAACATTCCTTTGTCCTGCATCTCAAAGGTTAATGTTAACACTGACTCACTAGAGATCTCTATCCCTACCTTGCTAACTATCGCTCTGCACAGGATGGTGTCTTCAAACTGGGATATTTTTAACTATTTATTTTGTGAAAAATGAATATCGCTATCTGCAACAGAATACCATTGTGGATATAATTTGTATGTCCCTGTATCCAGTATGAAGAAAGTTAGAAGTAGTTTCATGAGCCAAAAGCTAACTAGCGTTAGCGCAATGACGAAGTCGACAGGAACAGTTAGCATGCTAGCTGTTCTTGTTCATCCGACTCTGGGGAAGTAGATAAAGGGATTTACAAAAGCAATTTTTTCTCTACGCCGCCAAGATACCTTTCTAGCTAATAGACGGTTTAGTTTACACTTTCTCTACCAATGAACTTTGGTGAAGTCAAAATAAATAGCCTACCAAAATCTATTAATTTTAAATAAATGTTGATTACTTTTACTTGCAACTGTTTTTTTTTGCTAACATGTGATGTGGTTCCATTAGTTGCCAGTTTGCCAGGGCAGGGGTACATGGGAGAACAGTTTGAAAACCCATGATCTAGGGGACACAGGACTGGAGACCACACACACACCAAACTTAGCCACAAGAGATGTGTGAAGTTATGTCTTACAGTTCTCATTGGGGGAATTCTAAAGTCCTGTTGTTTTAATGAGTCTTTATGACTATCATTGTGAAGAAAGAGATGGATATCTACAGTGGCAAGAGGGCAAACAAACATTTAGCCCATACTTGAAGATTTTTGGGGTGTTTTATTAGTGTTGAGTATTAAGAGTTTGTGTGAAACCTTTGAACTTAGATCTGCACTGTCATCTTGCATAACCACCCAGATAGAAATCAACTAACTACAGAAAGATGCAAATCCAAGTCAAATCAGCCTGACAGTCTAGTCCACACTAGAGAGGACCTTCTTCGAAGAGATATGTGCTTATAGCAGTAGACAAGTTAGTGTCAAGTGAAGACACAGGTTGTCCCCAAATGGTATCCTATTCCCTATATAATGTACTACTTTTGACCAGGGCCCATAGGGCACTGCGTAAGGAAAAGGGTGCCATTTGGGAGGCATCCATAAGACACTTCTTCAACAATAATTCAACACAGTCAGTCATCCAAAAGCACCTCTTATCTGACACCACCTGGTAACATCTGAGGATAGAGCACTGATTAGGCCTGTGTTCGAAAATATGAGTGTCCGTATCAATGCATCAGACACACAGGCAGGTAGACAGGGGGACAGAGTCAGACAGGAGGACTGGGGGTGGGTCTCTCCCATCCTTTTAGATCATACCTAGAGCAGGCCATCTAACTGGGCATGGCCTCATGGTCGACTGAATCTGAACAGAGCAACAATGTGCTGCTAGCTACAGCGAGTCCTTTCACCTGTGTTCCAGTCAAAGAGAAAATGCAGTAAACAGGAACAGCCTGTTGGAGCTACATGTCATGACCACAACATTACCATGCCTCTTACATCACATAACATTTAGTCTCACTCTCTGAAAACAAGTCTGAAGTTCACAAGAGAAGCTGGCTTTTCAGAACTAAACCCATATATAGTGCAGTCGGAAAGTATTTAGACTTCTTGACTTTTTCCACATTACAGCCTTATTCTAAAATTGATTAAATTGTTTTTCCCCCCCTCAATCTACACACAATGCCCCATAATGACAAAGCAATAACTGGTTTATAGACGTTTGACAGTGTTAAAAAAATAAAAAAAATGTAAGTACATAAGTATTCAGAACCTTTACTCAGTACTTTGTTGAAGCACCTTTGGCAGAAATTACAGCCTCGAGTCATCTTGGGTATGACGCTACAAGCTTAGTACACCTGTATTTGGAGATCTCAAGCTCCGTCAGGTTGGATCGGGAATTTCGCTGCACAGCTATTTACAGGTCTCTCCAGAGATATTCGATCTGGTTCAAGTCCACTCATGGACATTGAGACCTGTCCAGAAGCCACCCCTGCGTTGTATTGGCTCTGTGCTTAGGTTCGTTGTCAGGTTGGAAGGTGAACCGTCACCTGAGTGCTCTGGAGCAGGTTTTCATCAAGGATCTCTAAATTTTCTCCATTCATCTTTCCCTCGATCCTGACTAGTCTCACAGTTCTTGCCGCTGAAAAACATCCCCACAGCATGATGCTGCCACCACCATGCTTCACCATAGGGATGGTGCCAGGTTTCCTCCCGACAGGACGCTTGGCATTCAGGCCAAAGAGTTCAATCTTGGTTTCATCAGACCAGAGAATCTTGTTTTTCATGGTCTGAGAGTCCTTTAGGTGCCTTTTGGCAAACTCCAAGTGGGCTGTCATGTTCCAGTTACTGGCTGGCTTCCGTTAGGCCTTTCTATCATAAAGGCCTGATTGGTAGTGTGCTGCTGAGATGGTTTGATGTTCTGGAAGTTTGTCCCATCTCCACAGAGGAACTCCGGAGCTCTGTAAGAGTGACCATCAGGTTCTTGGCACCTCCCTGACCAAGGCCTTTCCCCCCCGATTGCAGAGTTTGGCTAGGCAGCCAGCTCTAGGTAGAGTCTTGGCGGTTCCAAATTGCTTCCATTTAAGAATGATGGAGGCCTGTGTTATTGGAGGACTTCAATGCTGCAGACATTTTTTCGTATCCTTCCCCAGAGCTGTGCCTTGACACACTCCTGTCTCTGAGCTCTATGGACAATTCCTTCAACCTCACGGCTTGGTTTTTGCTCCGACATGCAACTGTACAGGTGTGCACCTTTCCAAATCATGTCCAATCAATTGAATTTACCACAGGTGGACACCAATCAAGTTGTAGAAACATCAAGGATGACCAATGGAAACAGGATACACATACTTATGTTTTTATTTTTAACACATTTGCAAATATTTTCACTTTGTCATTATGGGGTATTGTGTGAAGCTTGACAAGGAAAAATAAAATGATTTAATCAAGTTTAGAATACAGCTGTAACGTTACAAAATGTGGAAAAAAGGGGTCTAAATAATTTCCAAATGCACTGTACATGTTATACTATATGATAAACACAACTTGAACTACCATGGACTTTATCTTCCTTTGTTGTGACTCATATCAGACAATCTGCTTACCCACACAGAGAGCTGTGTGTTCTGACACAATATACATTATGACTACCATCTCCTGTCTATCAATCAACCAGCAGAACAAACATTGTCTGTCTCACTCAGTCTTTTCTTTCCTGTTCTGGCGCCATGGCAACCAGCTCAGAACACACAGGAAGTGTTTATTTCGCTCTCAGATAGACTGATGATGCAGCTCCACCCTAAACCTCAAACACCAGAAGCTAGATGGCTCATTATCAACGGACTGTCTTTATACATGGTTCTGAGTTGGCTTCAAACAAGGTTAATACCTGTAGAGAACATAATGAAAGCTGACAATTCAAACAGTCTAGACAGTCAGATACAAATGAATGGCATCTCCTATGAACCAAATAGTTATCATTGGCCCAGAAAATCTCTAGCAAGCAGCATGTACAGCACATGGCCTAACCTACTGTACTCCCTACTGGCCCTAGAATCTCCACAGAGCAATACTACCAGCAAACCACATGCCTTTCGCCAAACAGTCACACACTTACAATATTGCAACTGTACACATACAAAGTGGCAAACAACGCCTGCTTAGTGATGTTGACAGTGACATTTTGTAAACGCTCAATTTAGCAGTGTTACTTCTGAATGATTAGAGGAGCCGTGTACAGAGCCTGAAACCTCACAGAAAAACAGAGAACCAAGGCTCCACTCTCATTAAGAACTTACAGCCTAATCTAAGCCAAGTGAAATCACCATTAAACTGGATGTAGTAATTCTCCATCTCTAGTAGACGACCAGTTGGACAACCAAAGGTGAGCCTGGGTTAAATGAAGGGCCGTAGAGTGTGTGGTGCGGCAAGTGTTGATGAACTCTCAAATGGAGGGCCTCAAAGTTGAAAATCAAAACAAAAACCTTACCATTACACAAATGAATGAGTAATACAATGACATGATTTGTTTGAGGTTGTTATGAGTAACAGAACAGTCTGGGAGGAGTGTGTTGAACCCTCTTTGGTAGTGATCTCCTGGCACTCAGCCCAGTGTGCGCGTGTGTTGTGTGTCACTGAGTAAACAACCCAGAGCAGTAAATAGCTCCGTGAGATGATGTCAACATTGTCCAGGGGCTTGTGGGTACTAGTTGTTATAGTGACACAAATAAAGATCTCCATGGTAACAGGTTACACAGCATGTCAACTCTTTGCCACCTTGGATATAAGAGACAAGACGGGTCAATCAAGTTCAAGTTTATTTCTACACATTAAAATCCATGGGTACCACACAAAAGACCCACTTTTGTATTATTAGGTAACTGCATGTTAATACAATGTTACTACAGTTATAACTGTCGGTACATAGGTAAAAGGGCAACTTAAAAGGTCCTGAACAGTCAAAATCAAGATTAACAAGTTGGGTGATATTTTGATGAAAGCAGAACATGAAAAATGACTATATCGATAAAGTTTGATCATTAACTTGCTGGCCCCTACCCAATTTCAAAAAGAAGAGCTCAGTAACTTGCAACATGGCACCGTCATAGGATGCCACCTTTCCAACAAGTCAGTTCGCTTCACCATCTGGCAGTCCGACAGATGAATATGGGTTTGGAGGATGCCAGGAGAACGCTACCTGCGCAAATGTATGCCAACTATAAAGTTTGGTGGATGAGGAATAAAGGGCTTGGGCTGTTTTTCCATGGTAGGCCCCTTAGTTCCAGTAACGCTGTAGTATACAATTACATTCTAGACGATTCTTTGCTTCCAACTTTGTGGTAATATTTTGGGGAAGGCCCTTTCCGGTTTCAGCATGACAATGCGCCCGTGCACAAAGCGAGGTCCATACAGAAATGGTTTGTCGAGATCAGTGTGGAAGAACTTGATTGGCCTGCACTGAACCCTGACCTCATCAAACACCTTTGGGATGAACTGGACCGCAAACTGCGAGCCAGGCCTAATCGCCCAACATCAGTGCCCAACCTCACTAAGTCCCCGCAGCAATGTTCCAACATCTAGTGGAAAGCCTTCCCAGAGGAGTGGATGCTTTTTTAGAAGCAAAGGGGGACCAACTCCATGATTTTGTAATGAGTTGTTTGACGAGCAGGTGTTCATGTATATTTTTGGTCATGTATTGAAGGTTTCCCCTTTCTTTTGTGTCTGGTGTTCGCTAGTTACTGGCTAGCTAGGTCTTCAGCCAGCACGGAACAAACGGGTGGTGGGTAGTTCAAAACTGACGCAGTTGTCATGTCAACACATCGATCAGCGCTGCTACGAACTGCAACAGAAGAGACATGCGAAAACAGGAGATGACAAAATTATTTGTATACATAATTTATGGAACTTCAAATGTTGTTCGTGTTGCTTTGTGCATCAGCAAATTTGCTTGAGATTATCTCACTGCAACACTGCGTCCAAGCTTGACATAGCCGTTTCAAAAGAGAGGTCAGTTAAAGGCAAGCTGACATTTTTGGAAGAAAGGGTTCTTTGATGATTGTTTGGAAGGCAAGGTTTCTACATAAAAATGCCAATTCAGATGGGTTCTATTTGTATCTTTTAAATAGTGCCTGAGCATTAGTGTTTACCTCAGTGTTTAAACATTAACATCAGGAGTTTGAGTAAAAATAGGCATCAATGTTTTAAACCGTACCTATATGGAAATATTTGCATGCTTCTGGTACTCTAGGAATCATTTTACATACAGTACTGACATGTTTGCCATGATTTTGGTCTTTCAAATGTATATTTTCTGTGATTTTATTGAGCATGGAGAAGGAAAAAAGGGAGTATGAGTGAACCAGCAGTATATTGTATGGTACACAGCAACAAGTTTAACCTACTGTTGATTTTTCTGTGTAACATTTCTAGCGTTGTTTCAGGAGTTAAATTAACTTCACACTCAGTGGTGTAAAATAACCCGTGTTGGTGTTAATAACCAAAGTCATGTGATGGTGTGATTTTTACTCTGTGTAGAGTACAACACAAAACCACGCCCGTTATTATCATATTTCCCAGCATGCTCTATTGAAGGTTGATTTTCAGAATTGTTTGTGTCAACATCTGTTTGCATGTACACCGGTTGGTTGATTAATCTTATGCTACGCAAAGATAAAGTTGGACTTCTAGTTGGACTTTTTTTTGCACCCGTTGTTACTGAGATGTTTGTTCCAGTTTAAATGATTTAGGTAGTCCCACTAATCAATCTGCCCTACCCTGGCAGTCATTCTGAATGCAGGTTGTGGGTGATTAAAAGTTCACATTTTTGGATATCCTCACTCTGGAAATTACACATCACTTTGCAAGCCAGCATATATGTGACTTGCAAGCCTGTAAACCAAGAGTTTCCTAACACCACTGTTCGGGAATAACTAGGCCATTAAAGAAAGGCCTTATGATAAGTAATGTATTGTCATAAAGAGTTAACTTAAAAGCTAATATCCAGCCATTGCAATAAGCCTGTCCTCCTTATGCTTCTCCCACCAGCCTCCTTTGATAAAGGGTCCTAGGTAAAACTCTACACAAGGGGAAAAAACAAAGAACCCTATATCGTTCTACGTAGCACCTTTTTTCTAAAGGGTGGAGAAAGGAATATTAGAAAAGATTTGCCTACACAAAGCTGCTGCCCAGGCTTTCAACAACATTATATCGTCATGATTAGTCCAGTTGTAGCATGCGATTTCGCACTACAGACCAGTGGTTTTAACTTAAAAACTCATAGGGGGTGGCCAATAGGGGTCAATACCATCGTATATCCCAATGTTTTAGGAGTACATAATGGCAATAGGACAAAGGTTGATGTCACCGAATGCCAACTCCCAAACAGCACCCTATTCCCATGGTGTACAACTATTTACCAGAACCCTATAGTCCCTAGTGCGCTAAATAGGCAATAGGGTGCCATCTCAGATTGACCAACAATGCGGTTAGATAGTGCACCCTCCGTGTCTCCCTCAGTCTGAAGTCTAAGGTCCTCCAGAGCCACCATAGCCAGTAGAGACTGGGTCTGCGTCTCAAATGGACCCCTATATAGTGCACTACTTTTGAGGGCACTGGTCAAATAGGGTGCCATTTGGGACACACACTACTGGGAGGCAGTATACTCAGGATGAAGGAAGAAAGACATTTCATGAAAATAATTGTTTATTTTTATTTAATTTTTTTAAAGAGGAGAAAGGCCTTGTCATGGTCATCCCTTCGTTTGATTATGTAATGGTCATACCATCTTAACAGCTCTCTTCTGCCTTCATCTTACTCAAACTAATGAGCATCGGTCTTTGACGTTTTTTCTTTCAAAGACTAATGCGGTTTAATCCCTCAGGCTCGCACACGGTTGAGTACGAGACCCTATTGAGTGTGTGTGTGTGTGGTGAGAAAGGGGTAAGGTATTTCAGTGTCAGCCTTAGGTGCTTAGAAAGGCATGAGTCCTCCTTTCCTCCTTTTATCCCCAAACAAACACCACAGATAATGCCACATTCTTCTCCTCGGGGTTCTACAGGGAAACCAAGAGAAAGTCCAAGGTGGCAGTTATTATTAGTCATCATTTCCATGCAGTAAACTTGACACCATTGATAAACACAATCAGGTTTTGTCCCAAATTGCACCCTATTCCCAATTAAAATGTACTACTTCTGACTAGTGACCAATGGGAGCTGGTCAAAAGTAGTGCACCATTGTAGGAAATAGGGTACCATTTGGATTGTAGGCCATATTAGACCAGTATCAGCCAGGTCCTACCAAGTGTCCCATCAGGAAGGAATGCAGCACCTTTAGAGAGCCACGGCCTTTCTGGGCCTCCGGTCACTTGATCACAGAAGATTAGTTAAAGGTATCAGTGCATTAGTTGCACTGGTGGTTAGTAGTTAGAGTTTTGGACTAGTAACCAAAAGGTTGCTAGATCGAATCCCTGAGCTGACATGGTAAAAATCTGTCGTTCTGCCCCTGAACAAGGCAGTTAACCCACTGTTTCTAGGCCGTCATTGTAAATAAGAACGTTATTATTTAACTAGGCAAGTCAGTTAAGGTTAAATTAAAATTAAAAATAGGGTGCCATTTTGGACAGAGCCATGGATCAAGGTAAGGTCAGAATCATAGATATGGATAGAGGTCCCAACTTTGTATCCGTCCCATTATGGCATCTGTAAGAGAATGGGCAGCTCCATTGAGGCTATCTCCATTTTAAAGTAGTTCATTTTCTTCTTTTGATATTGCAGCATTGGGGTCTTGAACCAAATCTTGTCATTTACTTAGTGGCCATTAGATGGTGATATTTAGTGTACCCTGCACATAACCCATGTGGAATTCCTGGTCACTGGCAGCATTTGGAACTGCCGACCTGCGGTCAAGAACGCCAAGTTCATTTCAGACTATGCTGACCTTCAGTCCCTTGACTTCGCTCTAACGGAGACATGGATCACCACTCTTTGTACTTGGCGACATCAACCTCCAGACGTCCGCCTTCGATTCAATTATTTCAAACTCTTTCCCCTCCTTGCCTCTTGACCTAACCCTTTCCCAGTTCCCTCCCAAGGCTGGCAATATGCTTTACCTCATCTTTACTAGAGGCTATTCGTCATCTCACTGCAACCTCTAGGTCTCTGGTCAGTACTTTGCTTCCTTTTCTGTCTCCTCCAACCCTAGCCACTCAGCCCCTACCCAGATGGTAATAAGGCCGTCGCAATCTTCATTCTCTCCCTTCTCCTCCCAGTCTTCTGATTCTGCCCCTTCGACTCTACTCTCCTCCCGGCCGACTCGGCCCTTCTGCTCTGTTGCGGAGTGACTCATTGCAAACTTACAGAACAGGGCTGCGGGCAGCTGAGTGAAATTGGAGGAAAACTAGACATCCGGAGGACCCATCACCCTTTTACTCCCTAACTTCTCATCCTCCATCAGCTGCTAAAGACACTTTTTAAATCACCCTAAATGTCAAGGGTTCTGCCTCTAGCCCTTGGAAAGTATTTTCCACCTTCTCCTCCTGCCTTAATCCTCCACGGATGACTTTGTCAACCACTTTGAAAAGAAGGTTGACAACATCCGCTCTTCATTTACTCAGCATATTGAGTCCACTGGTCCCATTCACACTTGACCTCTTTCTCCAGATGAAATCCTGCAACTAGTGAGGTCAGGCCACCCGGCAACCTGCCCGCTTGACACCATTCCCTCTTCCAGAGACCAAATCCCATTCCTCACTTCCCTCATCGCTGACCAGAGGCTGCGTACCCTCAGACTTTAAAATGGCCCGAGTCACTCACCTCAAGAAACCAACACTCGACTCCTCTGACGTGAAAAACTACAAACCTAGAAGGATGAGAAAAGAGGAGAGTACGCTTTGTCAGTGCAGAAAGCCTCTGTGATACAGAGATGAGCAGTCTCCTTTATTTTCTTCACAAAACACTTGAGAGCTCTCCCTCCCCAGGGCTGGGTGTCTCAAGCTCTGCACACTCTTGGAATGCATCCTACCTGGCAGACCGCTCATACCAGGTGACGAGGAGAGGCCTCAGCTCTAGACCCTCTTCTTCGCTCTATACATCAAGTCACTCACCGTGGGTTTTGTCCAGGGCGTGGCCCTGGACAACACCCTAACGTTCTCTGTTAACATCAAATCAGTGACTCCCTACTGCAGGTTCATGTACTACAACATCCGTAAAGTACGACCCTACCTCACATGAAGCGGCACAGGTCCTAATCCAGGCACTTGTCATCTCTCGTCTGAACTACAGCAATTCGCTGTTGGCTGGGCTGCCCACTTGTTGCAAGGGTTAAATGGAACTTCTCCAGAATGCTGCAGCCTGCCTGGTAACACCTTCAAGTTCTACCATGTCATCGCTCTCTTCCACACACACTCCACTGGCTTCCAGTTGAAGCTCGCATCCACAACAAGACCATGGTACTTGCCTACGGAGCAGCAAGAGGAACTGCCCCTCCATACCTTCAGGCTATGCTCAAACCCTACACCCCAACTGGAGTACGCCGGTCTGTCACCTCTGATCTCCTGGCCCTCCCACCCCTACAGGACAGCAGCTCCTGCTCAGCCCAGTCCAAGCTCTTTCCTGTCCTGGCACCTCAACGGTGGAACCAGTTTTCCCCTGAAGCTAGGACAGGTCCCTACCAATCTTCCAGAAACTGAAACCCTACCTCTTCAAAGAGTATCCTAAATAATACCATAGAACACTTTCCCTCCCCCCCCCCAAAAAAAAAAAAGCTACAACCATTAATACTACCATTTTACCCCCTTTCTAGCTCGGACTTTGCTGATAGCTACTTTGAGGAAAAATGTACTTACTATGACTGATATGACCGACCAGCTCAATCTAAAGTTTTTGATTTATTTATTACATTTGATAAAAGTATCGACTCAGACTGAAAATTGTATATCAAACACTACAGTTGATAAAATAATGGGAAAGTATTCTGCTTTGAAAGGTGATAAACTTGTAACCCCACTTGGCCCGTGACTGTTTTGGTACACCTACTGGAGAGCTCTTCTTTGTCTATACCCATTCAGCATCATTCACACCCTCTTAAGCCTTAGCCCCACCCATCTCTTTAAGGACTAACATGAGGCCATGTGCTAAACAGAGTGAGTATGGTAGTGTACTAAACAACCAAAGATTAAGACTAAAGGCTGGTTGATACTACTTCTAAAATCGACATGAACATTCTATTGCCGTCCAACATCCAACTTGTCGTTATGAAAAAGTATAAAACACAAAAACGACAGGCTGCATGACATCAGCAGCCTGGTGGTCCAAAATAGCATATCTGTATTTTAACACAAATTAACCCATCTATTTAAAAGTGAATTTAGTATGTCAATCTAGCAAACCAGGCAACTAAAAGCAACTTTCTAAACAATGTTCTGGTTTGTTTCTAGCTTGTTAGTTAGCGCATGTTAAGTTAACTGGTTAGCCAGTTCAAATAATGCCCATATCATAGTGGACAACGTCTTAACTTCAGCTAATTTGTTTTCATTATTACAGGAAAATAAACACAACAAGATCATTAATTACAAGTTAACTACAGAAAATAGCTTACTGTTGTGAGTGTGACAAAATAAAAAGCAGGGCATTCAACCAGAGAATTTTAGAACTTGGCCACCGCCTAACGTTATATCCTAATTTGACTTTGGTGCATGTTGTTCTTCACAATACCATCTCTGGTAAACACACACTAGATCAAATTTTTAAAAGTTTAGTCGTCACATGCACAGGATACAGGTGTAAACGGTACAGTAAAATTGTTACTTGCATAGTGGATTCTTGGTTAGACATGTAGCTAGCTACAAATGCCATACAAGTTTGTTATTAAGGCACATGAACATTCACATGTTCCAGAAGGCATTCCTGCCAAAAAAAAACACATTTTGATCAAAAATAAACAGTTTATGTGCAAATCCATCTCCTGTGAAGTAGTGACTTGCGCCATACGCCTAGTTAGCTATCTTAAAATGAATGCATTAACTAAGTCCCTCTGAATAAGAGCATCTGCTAAATGACTAAAATGTAATATAGCTTAAAGCCATTTACAAACTAGACAAACCAATTTGAAGACAATGCTTTGATTATTGGCTGATCGCTCCCAACCCATAGGAATCTCCACCCAGTTGACTACTTAAAAAAAATTGTGGAAGCTGTCAATGGCAATGCCCATGCAAAAACAGATTATTTCCAAGTAGAGATCTCTATGGTCGGAACACATCAGAGACAGAATCTGACAGATCAGGATGAACAGACCAGGAAACCCTCCTATTTACAGAAGCCAGAGTTTGTTCTGTTCAGGTCATGTGGTAAGGAAAAACTCAAGGCCCTTGTGGGACCCACTATTTACAAGACCTTTCGTGTTTGTCCCAAATGGCACACTAATCCCTACAGTACATGAATAGTGTGCCATTTGGGATGCAAACTATGATTCAGGGGAAACACTAGCTACACATCAAGGCAAGCCCGAGAGTGATCTGATTTCTTCATTTCCCATTTGTGCAACAGTGGCACAATAACTATAAATCAGGAAGGTAGACCTTGCACTGCCTAACACGGATACACAAATACGTTGTACAAGATCTGCCTATGTGACTGACCTCTGCACACTCACAGATGAATTACAATATAAAAAAAGGTATTTCATAACCCACTGTATGAGGCTGGTGAGGTACAGAGGTTGAGGGATGGAGCCAGGGAGGAGTCAGTATGTTAGAGCTCAGCTGTCACTTTCTCAGAGATAAAAGTTTCCTGATTAATGAGGAATTCCTGATATTCCGACCTTGGGAAAACAAGGAGCTTTCTGGCTGACAAATGTAGGGTAGCCTAGTGGTTAGAGCGTTGGACTAGTAACCGGAAGGTTGCGAGTTCAAACCCCCGAGCTGACATGGTACAAATCTGTCGTTCTGCCCCTGAACAGGCAGTTAACCCACTGTTCCTAGGCCGTCATTGAAAATAAGAATTTGTTCTTAACTGACTTGCCTGGTTAAATAAAGGTTAAAAAAATAAAAAAAATAAAAAAAAAAATATGATCGTTAAAGATGGATTGATAGCCATTTTGTGCTGGGCACATATTCATAAACCATCTCAAAGTACTAGTGCTGATCTGTGATCAAAGTTGCCTTTTAGATTAAATTGAATAAGACGACATGGACTGGGGGGGGACCTGATCCTAAATGAGCATTCCGACTCAGGAAATAAGAGCCATATTCATAGTGTCTGTGTTGTGCTGATCACATTGCTTATTGGGACAGTAAGCAGACAGGTGTTGTCTCTAACTTTATGGACTGTTAAGGGACATGATGGTTATGTGGTCGGTTCAGTTCTCTCTAACAGAATAACAGCCCTGTAAGCATATCGGTCTGTTGATGCTCTACACAATACAAACATACAGTTGAAGTCAGAAGTTTATATACACACACAGCTAAAAACATTTAAACTCAGTTTCACAATTCCTGACATTTAATCCTAGTAAAAATTCCCTGTTTTAGGGCAGTTAGGGTCACCACTTTATTTTAAGAATGTGAAATGTCAGAATAATAGTAAAGATAATGATTTCAGCTTTTATTTATTTCTTTAATCACATTCCCAGTGGGTCAGAAGTTTACATACACTCAATTAGTATTTGGTAGCATTGCCTATACATTGTTTAACTTGGGTCAAAAGTTTTGGGTAGCATTCCACAATAAGTTGGGTGAATTTTGGCCCATTCCTCCTGACAGAGCTGGTGTTACTGAGTCAGGTTTGTAGGCCTCCTTGCTCGCACTCGCTTTTTCAGTTCTGCCCACACATTTTCTTTGAGATTGAGGTCAGGGCATTGTGATGGCCATTCCAATACCTTGACTTTGTTGTCCTTAAGCCCTTTTGCCACAACTGTGGAAGTATGCTTGGGGTCATTGTCCATTTGGAAGACCCATTTGCGACCAAGCTTTAACTGATGTCTTGAGATGTTGCTTCAATAGCTCCACATAATTTTCCTGCCTCATGATGCCATCTATTTTGTGAAGTGCACCAGTCCCTCCTGCAGCAAAGCACCCACACAACATGATGCTGCCACCCCTGTGCTTCACGGTTGGGATGGTGGTCTTCGGGCTTGCAAGCCTCCCCCTTTTTCCTCCAAACATAACATTGGTCATTATGGCCAAACAGTTCTATTTTAGTTTCATCAGACCAGAGGACATTTCTCCAAAAAGTACCATCTTTGTCCCCATGTGCAGTTGCAAACTGTAGTCTGGCTTTTTTAATGGCGGTTTTTGAGCAGTGAGCGGCCTTTCAGGTTGTGTCGACATAGGACTCGTTTTACTGTGGATATAGATACTTTTGTACCCGTTTCCTCCAGCATCTTCACAAGGTCCTTTGCTGTTGTTCTGGGATTGATTTGCACTTTTTGCACCAAAGCACATTCATCTCTAGGAGACAGAACACGTCTCCTTCCTGAGCGGTATGACGGCTGCGTGGTCCCATGGTGTTTATACTTGCGTACTATTGTTTGTGCAGAGGAATGTGGTACCTTCAGGCATTTGGGAATTGCTCCCAACGATGAACCAGACTTGCGGTCTAAAAAAATGTTCTGAGGTCTTGGCTGATTTCTTTTAATTTTCCCATGATGTCAAACAAAGAGGCACTGAGTTTGAAGGTAGGCCTTGAAATACATCCACAGGTACACCTCCAATTGACTCAAATGATGTGAATTAGTCTATCAGAAGGCTCCAACCTAAGTGCATTTAAACTTCTGACTTCAACGCGACATTTGGAGCTTACAAATATGGCCTAGCTTCTAGTGACAGACACAGAACCAACAAACCCTAGATTTAGACAGCATACCCAGAGGGAATATCATTTGCATAAAACAGATATAGGTCTGCTGTACCAGCATCTCAAGTGTTGCCAGTTTAGCCAAAGGCTCATAAAACAGCTCATGTTACAATCCCGACAGAAGACATGAACATGACATCAGGAGTGCTTGGAACATCAGGGCCATGGCTCTAGATCTGGTCTGACAAGCCAAACCTGAACATGGGCTTTAGAAGAGAATAGGAACCCATTTAACACAATGAGTACCCAACAGGTAGACAGAACTGTTCAGTGGCATTCCACTGAGGTCTCTGACAAGCATGCCTTTTAACCAAACACTCCAGCTCAGATAAGGAAATATCAGGTATGTGGTTGTTGTCTGTATAGCCTTCTGATAAGAGATTAAAAGCTTTTATAAAAATGTTTCGATAGATCAAATTAGATAGAAATATGCATACATCACTACCCGTGTCTGTCCTTGTCACACAATCAAATCTAATTTATTTATATAGCCCTTACATTAGCTGATATATCAAAGTGCTGTACAGAAACCCAGCCTAAACCCCCAAACAGCAAGCAATGCAGGTGTAGAAGCACAGTGGCTAGGAAAAACTCCATAGAAAGGCCAAAACCTAGGAAGAAACCTAGAGGAACCAGGCTATGAGGGGTGGCCAGTCCTCTTCTGGCTGTGCAGGGTGGAGAGTAAGAGTAAGTAAAATGAGAGTAAGTAAAATATAGGCAGGCACCTGTTGGACCTTAGAAAGGCTAACGTTGTGTGTGCAGTGGAAACCACACTTAATTCATAACACTGTAGGTAAAATATGGTTCACAATGTAGCCTACATACTACAAGGGTAGGATGTAGGCTACATCTCTATTGCAGTTCAATGTGTTGACAGCAAGTGGTAGCCCCCTGGTCAGCTATCCAATCCCATGACAGGGCCTATGAAAATTGCCCACATAAAATGTAATTCCGCGAAATTAACCTAAGGGAGATAAAAATAAATAAAAAACTTTTCTTGAAGTCCCTTTTACCTTGGTGTTGACACTTAGCCTCTGTAGGGAGAGGTTTCCGTTCTCTGCCGGTATAGGGGTCGTCTCTCTCGAGGTCCCGTTGCTTTTCGCTGCTTCCCCTGGTAACGGGATGCCCTCCGTGACATACTCTTTACGGCACTTTAAGCTGTGCTTATTTAGTACCTCTGCCGTTTTAGCGTCTACCACGATCAGCTCGAGGCTGCCCACTGTGGCTCGTATCCGGGCAACGACCTGCTGGTGGCTCTCGCTCTCCACGCTGTCCCCGTTAACGAACGTCAGTAGGTCCCCGGCGAAGAGACCGGCGGCGGCGGCGGGAGAGTCTGGTTCTACGAGTCGGATAAACTGTCCGGTTTTCCCTTTCTCACCGTGCAGATGAAAGCCGTAGCCATTCGACCCCTTTCCTAAAACACAAAGTCTAGGCCGGAGATTTGACATAATATTGCCGCTGATCAAATATTCCCACAGATACAGTCACAACAAAGAAATGAAACGTGGTCAATAAACAAGCGAAAATAAATTAGACAGACTAATTCGCACGGCGTGTCACTGTGACAATTTACTTTCTGTTAGCTGAAACCTTTCACTTGTGCTTCGAGTAAGGTCCTCACAGAAACGTTGAAATCAAGTAACTGTGCTTGAACTGCACCCACAAAAGAAGTCTTGCATGTGTGTTCAAATCAACTGGGCTAAGTTTTTAAAGTTGACGGTGACGCGTTCTGGTCTGACAGGTGACAAGACCAATCAGTTATCTCCTTTAGGAAAACGCTGTTTTATACGAGGTTTAGGTTTAAAAATACATGTTTGAAACTAGAACCAGAGTTCCCAAACTGGCAAGGGTTCCCCAAATTTTCTGAGTCAAAAATAAAACATGTATTTAATTTAGCAAAATATGTTCCGAAGTATTCCCACGCATAGTAATGAAAGAATTTGCCCCGCAAGTGATTTTATTTGCCCCCCCCCCCCCAAAGTTTTCTGAGCCAGAATAAAAGTATTATTTATTTTTGGACATAAAATACTGTAAAAACAACATATCAGCTCCGATTGATTTGAATTTTTTTAATCTGTTCCAAAGTATTCTCACGCATTATAGAGACACACACTGAGTATAAAAACAATTAAGAGCACCTGCTCTTTCCATGACATATACTGACCAAGTGAAAGCTAAGATCCCTTATTGAGGGGAGGACACAAGTTAAAGAAGGATTTCTAAGCCTTGAGACATGGATTGTGTATGTGTGCCAATCAGAGAGTGATTGAGCAAGACAACATATTTGAGTGCCTTTGAATGGGGTATGATAGTAAGTGCCATGCACCCTGGTTTGTGTCAAGAACTGCAAAGCTGCTGGGTTTTTCACACTCAACAATTTCTCATGTGTATAAAGAATGGTCCACCACCCAACTTTTTAAAATTTAACTAGGCAATTCAGTTAGGAACAAATTCTTATTTATATTGACAGCTTACCCCGGCCAACGCTGGGCCAAATGTGTGCTGCCCTATGGGACTCCCAATCACAGCCAGATGTGATACAGCCTTGATTCGAAACCAGGGACTGTAGTGACACCTCTTGCACTGAGATACAGTGCCTTATACCACTGTGCCACAACTGGGGCAAGCATCCCTGCGGAACGCTTTTGACAACTTGTAGAGTCCATGCCCTGACAAATTGAGGCTGTTCTGAGAACAAAAGCAGGGGAGGGGTTTAACTCAATATTAGGAAGGTGTTCCTACTATTTGGTATACTCAGTATATACTGTATGTAATCGTATTCAAATGTAAGTAAGGTTTGAAATGATTATGTTTTAGTCAAATATATCTGTTTGGGTCAATTTGAGGTCTTCAAATGACTTGCTATTTATTTATTTTATTTAACTAGGCAAGCCAGTTAAAAACAAATTCTTATTTGTTCTAGCCCCCTGACCTTGAGCTCAAGAACAATAAAATAAAAATGAATCCCATGGCTGAATCTAGTTGATGATCCCTTCCCTACATACCGGTCTTGATGAGAAGAAAAAAAACAGTCCGGGGAGGTTCTCTTCTGCACTGTTCAACCAATCCAGTAAATGTGGAGAAGTTTAGATTGCCTTGTTAACGGTCGTCACTAGTTACCACAGCCACAAAGTGAAACATTTCCATTTTAGTCATTTAGCAGGTGGGATTATTTAAGATACTCTTTAAAGAGGTAGGCCCTCGCCAAGAGACCAGAGGTGGCAGAACGGAGTGCTCGGGTTGGAGTGTAGGGTTTGAGCATAGCCTGAAGAAAGGGAGGGGCCGTTCCTCTTGCTGCTCTGTAGGGAAGTACCATGGAAGCCAGTGGAGTGTGCGGAGGAGCGGAGAGACATGGGAGAACTTGGAAAGGTTGAAGACAAGGCGGGCTGCAGCATTCTGGATAAGTTGCAGGGGTTTGATGGCACAAGCGGGGAGCCCAGCCAACAGCGAGTTGCAGTAGTCCAGACAGAAGATGGCAAGTGCCAGGATTAGGACTTGAGCAGCTTCCTGTGTGAGGTAGGGTTGTACTCTACGGATGTTGTGGCTCATGAACCTACAGGAGCGAGTCATTGCTTTCATGTTTGCAGAGAACGACAGGGTCATGCCATGGTTCTTTGCACTCTGGGAGGGGGACACCGTGGAGTTGCCACCAGTACCCGATGCAGACACAGATCGGAGCGGCCTGCCAGGTAGGATGCAATCCAAAGTGTGCAGAGCCTGAGATGCCCGGCCCTGCGAGGGTGGAGAGGAGGATCTGATGGCTCACAGTGTCAAAGTCAGCAGATCGATCTAGGAGGATGAAAACAGAGGAGAGAGTCAGCTTTGGCAGTGCAGAGAGCCTCCATGACACAGAGAAGAGCAGTCTCGCTTGAGTGACTCGTCTTGAAGCCTGACTGGTTAGGGTCAAGAAGATCGTTCTGAGAGAGATAGCTAGAGAGTTGGTCAGAGACAGCACGCTCAAGTGTTTTGTAAAGAAAAGAAGGGAGAGTTGTTGGTTTCTTGAGGAGGGGAGCAACTCTGGCCATTTTTTTTTACCTTTATTTAACTAGGCAAGTCAGTTAAGAACAAATTCTTATTTTCAATGACGGCCTAGGAACAGTGGAACTGCCTGGCAGAACGACAGATTTGTACCTTGTCAGCTCAGGGATTTGAACTTGCAACTAACCACTAGGCTACCCTGCAGTCAGAGGGGACTCAGCCAGTGGTCAGAGATGAGTTTATGAGGGAAGTGAGGTCTTCAGAGATGGTCTGGAGAAGGGAGGTAGTGATGGGGTAGAGTGGGCAGGTTGTCGGGCGGCTGGACCTCACTAATTGCAGGATTTCATCTGGAGAAAGAGGGGAGAAAGAGGTCAAGGCGTAGGGTAGTTTTGAGAGAGTGTGACCATTAGACTCAATAGGTTGAGTGAATGAGGAGTGGATGTCGTCAACCTTCTTTTCAAAGTGGATGGAGGAGAAGGTGGAAAAGTTTCATCCAAACTGATGAAATTTAGAATGATAGAAAGTGGCTTTAGCATAAACCCGCCTATTTCTACAATTTTTCTTAAAATCCGATTTTAAACCTAACCCTACCTTATTCACACTGCTAAACTTATGCCTAACCATAACCTTAAAATTAAAACCAAAAAGCATATTTTTCCGATATTGCCAATTTTGACTTTGTGGCTGAGGTAATTAGTGAAAACCCTTGTTAACTTCCAAAAGTGTCTCTTTCCATTTCCCCTCAAAACCGGAACATCATGGGGAGGCTAACACTGTCACTGAGTTTATCAGACAGCCAATGGGCTGCCTTTAAATTCCTCTATGAACAAAAGTTGTCACCTAGGCTATTACTTGTCAAGTAGATTATGGGCTTGCAGACCTTTTTTGGTACCTTTCCCCAGATCTGTGTCTTGACACAATCCTGTCTCGGCACTCTACAGACAATTCCTTCGACTTCATGGCTTGGTGTTTGCGCTGACATGCAGTGTCAACTGTTGGACCTGTGTGCCTTTCCAAATCATGTCCAATCAATTAAATTTACCACAGGTGGACTCCAATCATGTTGTATAAACATCTTCAGGATGATCAATATCAACAGGATGCACCTGAACTCAATTTTGAGTCTCATAGCAAAGGGTCTGAATACTTATGTAAATAAGGTATTTCTGTTTTTTATTTTTAAAACATTTGCAAACATTTCTAAAAACCTGTTTTTGCATTGTCATTATGTGGTATTGTGTGTAGATTGATGAGGAATTTGTTTTATTTAATCCATTTAAGAATAAGGCTGTAACATAACAAAATGTGGAAAAGGTGAAGGGGTCTGAATACTTTCTGAAGGCACTGTAAATCAGTCAAGGTTATTTGTATTGTAACAAATTGTGTTACACATGTTGCAAACCCTGTCAAGACAACATATGCAAGAACATTCATATCGACTTCACGGTGGCATTATAACGGGCATGTTTATACCTCTTGATCTGTTTGACTTAGAGTGCTGAAATTTGGCATACATGGTCAGGCATATAAGTCTAGCTAACCCACACAATATCTCAGACACCACTGGCCCAGTTTTGATGAAGACTGGGTGAATGATGCATCTTGCCATAAAATTCCATCATCTACAAAATTACACTGATGGGCCCAAGGGAGGGGGGGAGTCATAGTAATCAACTGTACGTACATTAGTCACACGCGATATCTCAGACACCACTGGCTCGATTTTGATGAAACTTAGGTGAATAATACGTCTTGACAATAAAGATCTGTAATTTACAAAATGACACTGATTGGCCCAAGGGGGTGCTGCATCATTTGTGTGGGACGACATGTTTGCTGTTGCTTTGTTATAAGTAATTTAATAGGATCTCTATGATATAGACACTGTCATCGATAGGCTATGGCTATTTATGTGAATGCAAAGCTTCTTCATGATTCCTCATCCATGGACTTAATCCAAACTGATAACACGTTTCTTTGTTCCCGAAAGAATAAAAACAAATCTCATGAAAATAGGTCAACTATAAAACCCTTCTAAGTTCAATGTAGCACACAATTGTGAATATAAGAACATTACATTCATTGTTTTACATTTGACCATGATGCCTTCAGGGAATAACAGAACATAAATGAAAAGACACTGCCCTCTGGCGGTGTGTGCCAACTTTGAGCGCTCCCTCTCTCTCTCTCTCTCTCTCTCACACACACACACACACACACACTATTCCCAGTGAAGTGAGAGACAAATACAAAACATTTGAGAAAATATAATTTTCATGCAGCATACATCAAATACAACATTTGGCATTCTCACAAGAAACTACTGACCAGGTAAATAACATATTGTAATATTCTGAATAAAATACTCAAGTTCATATTAAAATTGACAACCTGAAATAACTTCAGCAGCATAATATTATGAAATTGTATTATTATATATCTGAAAGCAGGTGTGAGTTATTTGCATGGAAGCATTTGTGTTGGTTGATTAACACATCATATGCTTTTGAATGCTGTATTTAAACCCATTTGTTTTTGTGTTCCAGGCAGCTGCTCACAGGAAGTGAATGTTGTCTGGAAGCATGGTGGGTCCCAAGTTGTGCCGGAACGTGTTATGGCTTTGATTGGTGAGAGCACATTGCTAATTGAGTTTGGTCAAGCTGAAATTGAGCTCTTGAAAAAATAGACGCCTGCCTCCTGGGCTCTATCACTTCCTGGGACCCTTTTTGTTTTGTTTGGTTTGTATATCTGTGGTTGCAACTAGCATGGGTTTTAAAGTTAAAAGTAAAAGAGCATGCTACGAAGTATGGAAAATAATTATGGAATTGAAGTAAGAATTTTAACAGAGAACATGCTTAAACTTTGATCGCAATTTATGTGGAGAAAACCATGCCATAGAAAATAAATGTTTGAAAACATCCTTTTTTTGTCTGCCTCTACTTCACTCTGCCTGCTCAACCCAGACTTAGAACCCAACACTTTCCACCTTGTGACACATGCATGGCACTGCATTTTAATGATAACACAGTATCATGGGTCCTAGGGGAAATGTGTTAATCTTGAGACAGCTCTTCCTTGTAAAAGGGGGAAAATATTTCTATGGCATTTCTGTATTTGTGTAAAAGATAAATAGAAAAACCCCAAAGCCAATTCTCCCACACTCATCCGAAGCTGATTAGTTGGTGTACTTCCCTCCCTGTAAGTTCCTTGCTGTGTACTACTTAGATGGCACCTCTTCACTCCCCTTGATTGTACCTGGTAGAGCTGTTGCTGATCGGGGGAGTATAGAGTCAGAGGTGAGAGAAAGGGGTATCTGCATCAGAAGTAGCTACAGCAACCAGACTTTTCCTTCTGAGACTCAATGTACTCATGAATCTGGAACTTGGGCTCGTTGGGCTGCTGGCCATGTACTGCCCTGTGCTTCAGCTCCCTGCAGAAGGGAAAGAAAGATGGATGGATGGATGGATGGATGGATGGATGGATGGATGGATGGAGGAAGGGATGGCAGGATGAGCACAAAAAAAGTGAGGAAGACATTTTTTTTTATTGTTCACATAGAGTAATTCCATGACGCCAGTGTGGGTGTTGTCACTTACTTTGCCACTGCAATGAAAGCCAGATCAACGTTCACCCCAGTCTTGGCACTTGTCTCCATGAAAGGAACAGAATACTCCTTGGAGAGGAAAACAGATCTATTACATTCAACTTGTGTAAGGATTGGATTGTCAATTTAGAATACCGTGTGCTTAATCCTAAATTGAAATTAGGATCTACATATTGGCGTAACTGTAAATGTTGCTCATATCTGTTCTTGGCATCAATGCATGATTTACTTCACAGGTGACCATGCTGCTCACCCTGGCCAGCTTCTCTCCTTCGTCTCTCCTGATCACTCTTTCACTGGCCATGTCTGCCTGTAGGGGGAAAAGAGATTCACACCATTGGAGAAGAGAAAGGCCAGAATATCCAAATAGGCCAAATATCTCAGTGTCAACAGAGTAAAACACAATGCACTTGCATTATCTGAACGTCTCATTTCTGTTGAATAACTGGAAAGAATAACCAACTTGAGTGAGTCAGAGAGTGTGTCCAATCATTTGTGTGTGGTGTTATGTGAGGTAGGGCGAACAGTATACTTCTCCTTTTCTTCCACTACAAAAAGCTTTTCAGGCCTATCCATTCCTTCCATTCCTCTCACCTTGTTGCCCAGCAACATGATGACTACATCCCTCTGTGCATACTCATGAATCTCTGTAAGCCACGCCTACAGAGGGAGAAACAGCCAATCAGAGGACAAGAAGGGAGGTTGCAGGAACACAGCTAATGCTGAGTTCGTAACAAGTGGGAAACCCGAACAATACTACAGTACCTGTAAACTGGGAGCAACGAGTATTGCTTTAGGGTCGAGTTCGTGGTCAACTACATTGCAGACGCATGCCAGATCTTACCACGCCCGGATAGGTATAGTGCATTCAGAAAGTATTCAGATTCATTGACTTTTTCAACATTTTATTACATTACACTCTTATTCTAAAATGGATTAAATAAACGTTTTTCCTCATCAATCTACACACAATCCCACATAATGACAATGCAAAAACAGTTTTTTGAAATATTTTCTAATGTATTAAAAATTAAAAACAGAAATACCTTATTTACAGAATTATTCAGACTCTGCTATGAGACTCGAAATTGACCTCAGGTGTATCCTGTTTCCAATGATCATCCTTGAGATGTTTCTACAACTTGATTGGAGTCCACCTGTGGTAAATTCAATTGATTGGACATGATTTGGAGAGGCACACACCTGTCTATATAAGGTCCCACTGTTGACAGTGCATGTCAGAGCAAAAACCAAGCCATGAGGTCGAAGGAATTGCATGTAGAGCGCCGAGACAGGATTGTGTCTAGGCACAAATCTAGGGAATGGTAACAAAACATTTCTGCAGCATTAAAAGTTCCAAAGAACACTGTGGCCTCAATCATTCTTAAATGGAAAAAGTTTGGAATAACCAAGGCTCTTTCTAGAGCTGGCTGCCTGGCCAAACTGAGCAATCAGGGGAGAAGGGCCTTGGTCAGGATGTTGACAGAGCTCCAGAGTTCCTCTGTGGAGATGGGAGAACCTTCCAGAAGGACAACCACCTGTAGCACTCCACCAATCAAGCCTTTATGGTAGAGTGGCTGGACGGAATCCACTCCTTAGTAAAAGGCACATCACAGCCTGCTTGGAGTTTGCCAAAAGGCACCTAAAGGACTCTCAGAACATGATAAACAAGATTCTCTGGTCTGATGAAACCAATATTGAACTCTTTGGCCTGAATGCCAAAGCGATACGTCTGTAGGAAACCTGGCACCATCCCTACGGTGAAGCTTGGTGGTGGCAGCATCATGCTGTGGGGATGTTTTTCAGTGGCAGGGACTGCGAGACTAGTCAGGATCGAGGGAAAGATGAATGGAGCAAAGTACAGGGAGATCCTTGATGAAAACCTGCTCCAGAGCACTCAGGACCTCAGACTGGGGCAAATCTTCACCTTCCAACAGGACAACGACCCTAAGCACACAGACAAGACAACGCAGGAGTGGCTTCGGGACAAGTCTCTGAATGTCCTTGAGCAGCCCAGCCTGAGGACAGACTTGATCGAACATCTCTGGAGAGACCTAAAAATAGCTGTGCAACGATGCTCCCCATGCAACCTGACAGAGCTTGAGAGAATCTGCAGAGAGGAATGGGAGAAACTCCCCAAATACAGATGTACCAAGCTTGTACTGTCATACCCAAGAAGAATGAAGGCTGTAATCGCTGCCAAAGGTGTTTCAACAAAGCACCGAGTAAAGGTTTTGAATACTTATGTAAATTTGATAGTTAAGTTGTTTTTTTTTAAATTGCAAACATTTCTAAAAACCTGTATTTGCGTTGTCATTATGGGCTATTGTGTGTAGATTGATGAGGGGCGGAATTCTTTTGTTGAATAAATCTTATAAGGCTTTAACGTAACAAAATGTGACTACCTTCCAAACGCACTGTATTTAACATATCAGCTAATAACATCATATGATACAGTAATCTAGTTCCCAACTGCACAATCAATGACGTGGAACACAACTTTTGGTTGATACAATGCAATGTAGTCGAGCAGGAACTCTGCCATTTAGTTTTCACATGCACATACACACACCATGCATACACACACACATCATTGTTCATGTCAACACTTTATGGTATCAGTTTACATTTCAGGCAATATCCTCATCATAATTGGTATGATTAGTCATTTGTCAACATTACAACTCTCACAGGACATCTTTATAATATTACAATTCTGCAGGGCATCACCAGTTAAAGACATTATAATGGCAGAGGTGTCCTTCAGAGACCAAAACTCACCCGTATGTTGTCAAAGGAGGATTTGCTGGTGATGTCATATAAAAGGAGTAGGGCTATGAGAAAGAAAGAAAAAACATGAAATGTAGCCCTATGAATAATAGATGAATGTATATGATATAAATAACTAAAGTTATAATCAGGTATCTCCTTATGGCTGAGATCCAGAGCCAGATTGTTGGCTTGACAAGACTGTTTTACTGTAAGTGTCCCTGTAGAAGGTGTAACAGGTTTGTTGTGATATTCACTTGACACTGCAGAAATATGTATTCAATGTTTGTGTATTCCTATTGGTTGGTTAAATTTACATATCAATTAGGTAAATTGCCATTGGTCATGCTTGCAGATAGGGGGAGATCGTAAATTCTTCTCAGTCTGATATTGACATGCAAGCAATAAATCACATTCTGAAATAGTGCATTCTATTTATGTATTTACAATGTGTACAAGTTTATTATGTATATATACTTTATATATACAGTACCAGTCAAAAGTTTGCAAACATCTACTCATTCAAGGGCTTTTCTTTATTTTTACTATTTTCTACATTGTAGAAAAATGGTGAAGACATCAAAACTATGAAATAGCACATATGGAATCATGTAGTAACCAAAACAGTGTTAAACAAATCAAACTATATTTTATATTTGAGATTCTTCAAAGTAGCCACCCTTTGCACACTTTTGGCATTCTCTCAACCAACTTCATGAGGTAGTCACTTGGAATGCATTTCAATTAACAGGTGTGCCTTGTTAAAAGTTAATTTGTGGAATTTCTTTCCTTCTTAATGCATTTTAGCCAATCAGTTGTGTTGTGACAAGGTAAGTGTGGTATACAGAAGATAACCCTATTTGGTAAAAGACAAAGTCCATATTATGGCAAGAACAGCTCAAATAAGCAAAGAGTACGGACAGTTCATCATTACTTTAAGACATGAAGGTCAGTCAATCCGGAAAATTTCAAGAACTTGAATGTTTCTTCAAGTGCAGTCGTCAAAAATAATCAACCGCTATGAAACTGACTCTCATGAGGACCGCCACAAGAAAGGAAGACCCAGAGTTACCTCTGCTGCAGAGGATAAGTTCATTATATTTTTTTACATTTTACCTTTATTTAACTAGGCCAGTCAGTTAAGAACAAATTTTTTTTTTCAATGACGGCCTAGGAACAGTGGGTTAACTGCCTTGGTTAACTCATGGTCGAAATGCTGCAAAGAAACCAATTCTAAAAAACACCAATAAGAAGAAGAGACTTGCTTGGGCCAGGAAACATGAGCAATGGACATTAGATCGGTGGAAATCTGTCCTTTGGTCTGATGAGTCCAAATTTGAGATTTTTGGTTCCAACCGCAGTGTCTTTGTGAGATGCATTTTAGGTGAAAGGATGATCTCCGCATGTGTGGTTCCCCCGTGAAGCATGGAGGAGGAGGTGTGATGGTGTGGGGGTGCTTTGCTGGTGAAACTGTGATGATTTATTTAGAATTCAAGGCACACTTAACCAGCATGTCTACCACAGCATTCTGCAGCGATACGCGATCCCATCTGGTTTGCGCTTAGTGGGACTATCATTTGTTTTTCAACAGGACAATGACCCAACACACTTCCAATCTGTGTAAGGAGTATTTGACCAAGAAGAAGAGTGATGGAGTGCTGCATCAAATGACCTGGCCTCCACAATCACAGACCTCAACCCAATTGAGATGGTTTGGGATGAGTTGGAAACTCCTTCAAGACTGTTGGAAAAGCATTCCAGGTGAAGCTGGTTGAGAGAATGCCAAGAGTGTGCAAAGCTGTCATCAAGGCAAAGGGTGGCTACTTTGAAAAATATATTGTGATTGGTTTAACACTTTTTTGGTTACTACATGATTTTATATGTGTTATTTTATAGTTTTGATGTCTTCACTATTATTCTACAATGTCGAAAATAGTTTTCAAAACATGGAAAACCTTGAATGAGTAGGCATGTTCAAACTTTTGATTGGTACTGTATGTGTACCATAGGAGGCTCCTGAGGGGAAGGATGGCTCATGATAATGGCTGGAATGGAGCGAATGGAATCAAATGGAGGGAAAGGCATCAAACATGTGGAAACCATGTGTTTGATGTATTTGTTACCATTCCACTTATTCCGCTCCAGGTATTATCACGGACCCGTCCTCCCCAATTAAGGCGCCACCAACCTCCTGTGATGTGTACGGTACTTGTTAGATATTGGGAGCATCCTGGGATGTGCTTTTTATGTTATTGCTGTAAGAGCAAGTTCGTTAGCATGATTTAATTGTAACCGAAAAGGGTTCTACCTGCAACCAAAAAAAGGTTCTTCAAAGGGTTCTCCTATGGGGACAGCCAAAGAATCCTGTAAGAATCCTCTAGATAGCACCTTTTTTTCTAAGAGTGTAGGCATGTGTCAAGACTGTTTTACCACGGGCGTCCCTGTAATAGGCATGTGTCAAGACTGTTTTACCATGGGCGTCCCTGTAATAGGCATGTGTCAAGACTGTTTTACCATGGGCGTCCCTGTAATAGGCATGTGTCACACTCCTGAACCGCTCCTGGCCTGCAGTGTCCCACATCTGACATGAAGAGGAAAGAGGAAAGAATACACCATATTAAAATAAATCCCCCTTTCTGTGCAACAAAAAATATTTGAACAGGGATTCATTCAGATTGACTTACCTGTAGTTTTACCTTCATGTTGTCTACAGTCACCACCTTGTTCTGAGGAGATGAGACAAGAGGGGCGATTGATTGATTACATTCACTCACTCACTCACTCACTCACTCACTCACTCACTCACTCACTCACTCACTCTCTCACTCTCTCACTCTCTCACTCTCTCACTCTCTCACTCACTCACCGTGAAGCAGATGCCAACAGTAGCAGAGAAGGATCCCGGGATGAACTTGCCCTGGTCAAACTGGACCAGAAGAGATGTCTTACCCACTCCACTATCCCCCACCAGGATAGTCTGCCAACAACACACACAACAAGACAATAATCTGCGTGTGTGTGTGTATTTGTGTGTGCAAACATGAGTGAGAACGTGTGTGCATGTATCTATATGTGCATCAATGAGTGCAACAGTGCCCATTCATATCATGTTTGTGTGTGTGTCAGCCTGTGCATGACTGTATGTATGTGCAGCATGTGGATATGTTTACACAGCACAGAGTCTCTCTTATCTTCCTACAAGGGTGAGAAGATTACCTTGGAAAACTGAGATCAATAGATTTTTGATGACTCACAAACTGAACGGGCTTAGGTGAATCAATGATCTCTTCCTGCAGACACAGCTAAGTATCTTACTCAACACAGACACACAGGATTACAGACTGTAGCTGAGTGTAGAAGCATTGAAGTAGATTCAGAAAGCTCTGACTCAACTTTGAGAGAGTGTCTTTGAACTCGGCTTCCATGGGATGTAAGACGCACACAGACAGACTGACACACAGACAGACATGTAGAAATTAAATGTAAAGCTGTGAGGAAAATTAGGCTTTTTAAAATGTATTTTGACAGACGGCTCTATGAGATAAGGAAATTGGGACGGGAGATGCGAATAGAAATATAACAATACTGGGATTGGCTATTTGAGCTGCAATTTCAAATCGGTTATTTGGGTTATTTCAGCTTGGCTATTAACAAATGAAACTATTATTAAGTGAATGTATTCTGGTAACATCTATATGTAATAAAACTGCATGCAGTATGTACAATTTATACAGCGGATAAATGATAAATACCATTATGAGGACTTTAAATTAAGTATACTCATCGGGCTCCCGAGAGGCGCAGGGGTCTAAGGCACTGCATCTCAGTGCAAGAGGTGTCACTACAGTCCTTGGTTTGAATCCAGGCTGTATCACATCTGGCTGTGATTGGGAGTCCCATAGGGTGGTGTACAATTGGCACAGCGTCATCTGGGTTTGGCCGGAGTAGGCCATCATTGTAAATAACAATTTGTTTTTAAATGACTTTCCTAGTTAAATAAAGGTTCAATTAAAAAACAACTGGATTAAACTCAACATTGATCACTATTCTGGATAAACTAAAATGGTCACTAGCCAGATTAGAAGTCTAACACACTCATTCACAATTATAGGTGCATGGTATATCTGTATCATTTACCTGATAGTGGCTTTCAACTGGTGTGCATTGAGGAACTCTCAGGTGTGACGTAAAACATTCCCTAATCTTTATTATTTTATTGAACAATCACTTATAAACGTGCCCTGTGGAAAGCAATGGAATTTTGACTTGGGAGCACCAGTTCCGCCCAGATAATACATTGAATAGCACATGGTTACATTACATCGGTATCAATGTTTCAAGTCCAGTGCGCTAAGGCTGTTGTTACATCTGTATCATTTGAGGGGTGCACATCACCAGCAAAGTAGTTTGTATAATTTGAGGGGTGCACATCACCAGCAAAGTAGTTTGTATAATTTGAGGGGTGCACATCACCAGCAAAGTAGTTTATATAATTTGAGGGGTGCACATCACCAGCAAAGTAGTTTGTATAATTTTACTTTGCCTGTACAAACCATTAGCTTAGGCAAGTCTGATAAGGCTTGTACCACAGCCTCTGCCATAGGAACAAACAAACAGAGCATGGCTTTGTGTCCGTGTTTGCATCTTTACAATGCAGAAAACTACCGGTACTCGTCTCTGGCCCAAACCATTCAAATCTTAAGATCTAAAGTGCTAAAACATTTGTTTTCCTAACTAACTGGTCTCAGAGCATTTCGTATTATTCTGTGTGTAAATCCAAGACATCCCATTAAATGGACTGTCATGGATTTACGCACAGAATAATATGAAATGCTCTGAGACCAGTTTGTTTTTCTAGAAAAAAAAATGTTTTAGCTCTTTAGGTATTTGGTGATGGATTACCATCACCTAATTTGCATGATATGTTCCGAATTACAATTCGTATTATAGGTATGTTCCCGAATTTGTAAAATGTACAATATGTTACGAATTTACAAAATGTACAATGTTACAAATTTGAAAAACGTATGATATGTTAAGAATTCTAGCTAGGGGGCTAACGTTAGCTACGTGAGGGGTTGGGGTTAAGATTAGGGTTTAGTTTAGGAGTTAGATTAAAGGGTTAAGATTGAGAAAATTAAAGTCATTGTTATAAAAACTTAGGACACTAAAGAGGCCTTTCTACTGACTCTGAAAAACACCAAAAGAAAGATGCCCAGGGTCCCTGCTCATCTGCGTAAATGTGCCTTAGGCATGCTGCAAGGAGGCATGAGGACTGCAGATGTGGCCAGGGCAATAAATTGCAATGTCCTTACTGTGAGACGCCTAAGACAGCGCTACATGGAGACAAGAGGGAGAGCTGATCGTCCTCGCAGTGGCAGACCACGTGTAACAACACCTGCACAGGATCGGTACATCCAAACATCACACCTGCAGGACAGGTACAGGATGGCAACAACAACTGCTCGAGTCACACCAGGAACGCACAATCCCTCCATCAGTGCTCAGACTGTCCGCAATAGGCTGAGAGAGCCTTGAGGTTGGGGTTAGTCATTATTTAGGGTTGCAAAGCTACCGGTAATTACCAAAGTTGCTGGAATGTTTAATAATTTTGGTAATTAACAGAAAATCTATAGCAATCTATTGTAACTTTGGCAGTGCTGTAAAGTATTGGGGTATCTGTACTTTACTTTACTATTTATATTTTTGACAACTTTTACTTCACTACATTCCTAAAGAAAATCATGTACTTTTTACTCCATACATTTTCGCTGACACCCAAAAGTACTCATTACATGTTGAATGCGCAGCAGGTCAGGAAAATGGTCCAATCCCTGATGCCTCTGATCTGGCAGACTCACTAAACACAAATGCATCGCTTGCAAATTATGTCTGAGTGTTGGAGTGTACCCCTGGTTATCTGTACATTTTCAAAACAAGAAAATGGTGCTGTCTGCTTTGCTTAATATATGGAATACTTTTATATATGGATAATATATAATATATAATATAATATATGGAATACTTTTACTTTTGATACTTAAGTATATTTTAGCAATTACATTTACTTTTGATACTTAATATATTTAGAACAAAATACTTTTAGACTTTTACTCAAGTAAGATTTTACTGGGTGACTTTCACTTTTACTTGAGTAACTTTCTATTACGGTATCTATACTTTTACTCGAGTAGGTTGAGGGCAGTAGTGGTACTACTAGTTCCTTGGTGTCCACATCACCAACAAACTAGAACGGTCCAAACACACCAAGACAGTCATATGCTTGATGGTTTTGCAACTGCACTTGAAGAAACTTTAAAAGTTCTTGAAATGTTCCGCATTGACTGACCTTTGTGTCTTAAAGTAATGATGGACTGTATTTTCCCTTTGCTTATTTGAGCTGTTCTTGCTATAATATGGACTTGGTCTTTTACCAAATAGGGCTATCTTCTGTACACCAACCCTACCTTGTCACAACACAATTGATTGGCGCAAATGCATTAAGAAGGAAAGAAATTCCACGAACTTTTAACAAGGCACACCTGTTAATTGAAATGCATTCCAGGTGACTACATCATGAAGCTGGTTTAGAGAATGTCAAGAGTGTGCAAAGCTCTCATCAAGGCAAAGGGTGGCTACTTTGAAGAATCTCAAATATGAAATAACATTTGTTTAACACTTTTTTGGTTACTACATGATTTCATATGTGTTATTTCATAGTTTTGATTTCTTCACTATTATTCTACAATTGAATGAGTAGATATGTCCAAACTTTTGACTGGTACTGTATATTTAATGCTGAAACCTTCATATTAAACACCAATGATATTCACTAAGTTGATGGTTTATATTTATATTTTACAGCTTCGTAACTTAATATTTTTAATTTTTTAATTATCTTGTTTAATTATTTCATATATTTTACATGTGATAAGGCCACACAGAGGACCAGAGATACTTACAGTACAGACACCTATGATCATCTGAAGTACCCAAAAGGGCCACTAGATACATAAATCCTTGAAAGATACCAAAATTCTGGTGGTTTACTGGTAAACTAAATAATATACCCACCTCTAGTCATGTTACATCATTGAGGGGAAGCCGACGGGAAAGGAGGGAAGGAGGAGTATTGTGAGGGGAAGAAGACGCAATAAGTCTGTTGGGGATTATGAGCAAAGCTTTTCTGTGGTAACATGGGGTTTGCTGGAAATGGAGCATTATATCCCCCCGGTGACTCAGATGCAATTAGCTGGAACAGATGCAAATGTTTGGGAAATTCGTCACGGACCAGTGGAAGACACAGGAAGAGTGTGTGTGTGTGTGTGTGTGTGTGTGTGTGTGTGTGTGTGTGTGTGTGTGTGTGTGTGTGTGTGTGTGTGTCCAACACGAGGATATATCCACTCTCCAAGCACTTATGGTTCTTTATCTCTGTGGTTAATGAGGAGCTTGTTAGGAGGCTGTGAGTGTCCGCCATTAACTCACACACATACAGTGCATTCTGAAAGTATTCAGACCCCTTCCCTTTTTCCACATTTTGTTATAGCCTTATCCTAAGATTGATTACATTATATTTTATTCTCATCAATCTACACACAATACCCCATAATTACAAAGTGAAAACATGTTTTTAGACATTTTTGCACACGTATTAAAAATAAAAAACAGAAATACCTTATTTACATAAGTATTCAGACCCTTTGCTATGAGACTCAAAATTGATGTCAGGTACATCCTGTTTCCATTGATCATCCTTGAGATGTTTCTACAACTTGATTGGAGTCCACCTGTGGTAAATTCAATTGATTGGATATGATTTCAAAAGGCACAGACCTGTCCATATAAGGTCCCATAGTTGACAGTGCATGTCAGAGCACAAACCAAGCCATGAGGTCGAAGGAATTGTCCGTAAAGCTCCGAGACAGAATTGTGTTGAGGCACAGATCTGGGGAATGATACCAAAACCATTCTGCTGCACAATGGCCTCCATCATTCTTAAATGGAAGAAGTTTGGAACCACCAAGAATCTTCCTAGACCTGGTCGCCCATCCAAACTGAGCAATCGGGGGAGAAAGGCCTTGGTCGGGGAGGTGACCAAGAACCCAATGGTCACTCTGACAGAGCTCCAGAGTTCCTCTATGGTGATGGGAGAACCTTCCAGAAGAACAACCATCTCTGCAGCACTCCACCAATCAGGCCTTTATGGTAGAGAGGCCAGATGGAAGCCACTCCTCAGTAAAAGGCACATGACAGCCTGCTTGGAGTTTGCCAAAAGGCACCTGAAGGACTGTCAGACCATCAGAAACAAGATTCTCTGGTCTGATGAAACCAAGATTGAACTCCTTGGCCTGATTGCCAAGCATCACGTCAAGAGGAAACCTGGCACCATCCCTACGGTGAAGCATGGTGGTGGCAGCATCATGCTGTGGGTATGTTTTTCAGAAGCAGGGACTGGGAGACCAGTCAGGATCGAGGGAAAGAGGAATGGAGCAAAGTATAGAGAGATTCTTGATGAAAACCTGCTCCAGAGCGCTCAGACTGGGGGTGCGACGATTCACCTTCCAACAGGACATGACCCTAAGCACAGGGCCAATACAACGCAAGAGTGGCTTTGGGACAAGTCTCTGAATGTCCTTGAGCAGCCCAGCCAGAGCCCGGACTTGAACCCGATCTAAATATCTCTGGAGTGTCCTGAAAATAGCTGTTCAGCGACCTTCCCCATCCAACCTGACAGAGCTTGAGAGGATCTGCAGAGAAGAATGGGAAAAACTCCCCAAATACAGGTCTGCCAAGATTGTAGCGTCACACCCAAGAAGACTCGAGGCTGTAATCGCAAACAAAGATGCTTCAACAAAGTACTGAATAAAGGGTCTGAATACTTTAAGTAAATTTGATATTTCATTTTTTATTTATTTTTTATTTTCAAACATTTCTAAAAACCTGTTTTTGCTTTGTCATTATGTGGTATTGTGTGTAGATTGATGAGAAAAACATATATTTCATCAATTTTAGAATAAGGCTGTAAAGTAACAAAATGTGGAAAAAGTCAAGGGGTCTAAATAGTTTCCAAATGCACTGTATACATACACACACACACATATTCCCTAAGTGTCCTGTCTGTGGCCTGAGTTGTCATCACCCACCCCGTTGTCTTACATCAGAGAACATGATTCCTTCTGCACTGATAGGCTAGGTGGAATATTCTCTATATGGCCAATACCAACCCAGTCAGATCGCCGCAAGTACACAGGGGGTAAGGGCTGTAAGGTTGGTTGGGAATTGGTCAATCCTGTCAAATATGCAGTGGACCTTTACTGTATGCACAGATCTGGAAGTAGGTGATGAGTCAGTGTAACGGATGAGAAACGGCTAGCTTAGTTAGCGGTGCGCGCTAAATAGCGTTTCAATCGGTGACGTCACTTGCTCTGAGACCTTGAAGTAGTAGTTCCCCTTGCTCTGCTCTGCCTTTTGTGGAGCGATGGGTAACGATGCTTCGAGGGTGACTGTTGTTGATGTGTGCAGAGGGTCCCTGGTTCGCGCCCGGGTGTATGGGCGAGGGGACGGGGTAAACTTATACTGTTACATCAGTGTGAAGGCTGAGTCACAGAGAGGGTTAAAACACAGATGTCTTTATGGAGCAGGTTGTTGTACTGAAACGTATTACTTCTGCCTCCAAGTAAAACAGAAAGTTCAGACCTGTGTGTGTGTGTGTGTGTGTGTGTGTGTGTGTGTGTGTGTGTCCGTCCTATGGGGCTTGTAGAGAGTGCTGTCAATAAGGTAATTCAGACTAATTAGAAAGCTATAGGACCATTACTACAGAAGGGACTGACCACTACAATCCTTCTTTAGCATTGTGTAGAGAGATCTAAAACACACTGATGACTCCAAGTCTACAGTCATTCAGCCATTGGCTTGTACTACAAACCTTTTTATCAATGGGCTCCTTCCCTGCCCCTGATTTCAGAGAGAAATGAAAGCAGTGCAGTGGTGCCCTACTCTGACCTATATACAGTACTAATGGAGCGGCACAACAGTGAAAAGAACTAGGCCAGTCCAGACGACTGATAAAATATAATGAAATGTAAGCCAGGTCTATCCCAAGAGAAACAAACTTAATTGATGCAACTGCAGCAGCCAATTCAACTGGATTGAACTGTAGTCTTTGCAAACTGCATATTTAAGTAAAGTGAACTGCAGTACTTTCAAAGCTGTCAACCTGGGCTTAGGTGTAGAAGTAACATAGTATATGTAAATCCGGGAACTCCAATTAGTATGATATGTTAGGTTCTGTATGGTATGTATTAATTTGTGGATGTCCTTCATCCATTTCGTATGATATGTTATGAATTACTATAAGTATGATATGTAACGAATTGCAATTCGTACAATATGTTACGAATTGCAATTTGTACATGTTATACATTTGCTAAACGTATGATATGCTACGAATTCCAATTTGATGTAGCTAATGTTAGCTAGGTGGCTAACGTTAGCTAGGTGGTTAACGTTAGCTAGGTGGCTAACGTTAGCTAGATGGCTAACGTTAGCTAGATGGCTAACGTTAGCTAGATGGCTAACGTTAGCTAGATGGCTAACGTTAGCTAGATGGCTAACGTTAGCTAGGCTAGGGGTTAGGGGTTAAGGTTAGGAGTTAGGTCAAAGGGCAAACGTCAGGGTTAGGGCAGCATTTTCCAAACTTGGTCCTCGGGACCCAAAATGGTGCATGTTTTGGTATTTGCCTTAACACTACAAAGCTTGATGATTAGTTGATTATTTTAATCAGGTGTGTAGTGCTAGGGCAAAAACCAAAATGTGCACCCTGTGGAATCCCAAGGCCCTGGGTTAGGGAAAGGGTTCATTAACATGCTAAGTAGTTGCAAAGTTGTTAAAAAATTGTAAGTAGTTACAAAGATCCTAATTTGCTAAAATGCTAAAGTTGTCTGTGATGAGATTCAAACATGAAAAGTTTGGACAGGGTGACCACATGTCTCGGATTGTGCGGAACAGTCACGCATTTTGGTCCTTTGTCCCGCAGCTAAACAATCCTATATCATAAGGATGTGGTAGCCATGGTGATGTTAAACACTTCTCCAATTGTTATTGAGATCTGATATTCTGCACAAGACACAAGGTCAATGTCATAGGCCTATCGTCAACCAATCATATTTCTCAAATCCTTTCAGCCTAAATAGTCCCCCAGAGTGGACACATAATAATACCATCATCATAATCATAACCACCGTCATAATACCCACAAAACCTAGCGGTCAAACACAGAAATGGTTCCAATAGTTTTTTCACCATTCACTTCTCACATAGGTAATTTTACAAACACTTCAAATTAAGTGTGTATTTGGTGTAGGCTTACCTTGGCGTGACATTTTGATAACCGTGTAATTCTTTCTCGGACTAGGGGAGTTATATCAATATATTCGCCTCAATTACCTAAAACAAATGCTAAATCCTAAATAAACTCAGCAAAAAAAGAAACGTCCTCTCACTGTCAACTGCGTTTATTTCCAGAAAACTTAACATGTGTAAATATTTGTATGAACATAAGATTCAACAACTGAGACATAAACTGAACAAATCCACAGACATGTGACTAACAGAAATTGAAAAATGTGTCCCTGAACAAAGGGGGTCAAAATCAAAAGTAACAGTCAGTATCTGGTGTGGCCACCAGCTGCATTAAATACTGCAGTGCATCTCCTCCTCATGGACTGATTTACCAGTTGCTGCTGTGAGGTGGTACCCCACTTCCCCACCAAGGCACCTCCTAGCCCTACGCACACAATGAACAGTATGGCTGCTGGCATTGTCATGCTGGAGGGTCATGTCAGGATGAGCCTGCAGGAAGGGTACCACATGAGGGAGGAGGATGTCTTCCCTGTAACACACAGCTTTGAGATTGCCTGCAATGACAACAAGCTCAGTCCGATGATGCTGTGACACACCTTCCCCAGACCGTGACGGACCCTCCACCTCCAAATTGATTCCGCTCCAGAGTGCAGGCCTCAGTGTAACGCTCATTCCTTCGACGATAAACGCAAATCTGACCATCATCCCTGGTGAGACAAAACCGCTACTCGTCAGTGAAGAGCACTTTTTCCAGTCCTGCCCGGTCCAGCGTCAGTGGGTTCGTGACCATAGGCAACGTTGTTGCCAGTGATGTCTGGTGAGGACCTGCCTTACAACAGGCCTACAAGCCCTCAGTCCAGCCTCTCTCAGCCTATTGCGGACAGTCTGAGCACTGATGGAGGGATTGTGCGTTCCTGGTGTTGCAGTTGTTGCCATGCTGAACTTGTCCCGCAGATATTCGAATGTACCGATCCGGTGCAGGTGTTGTTACACGTGGTCTGCCACTGCTAGGACGATCAGCTGTCCGTCCTGTCTCCCTGTAGCGCTGTCTTAGGCGTCTCACAGTACGGACATTGCAATTTATTGCCCTGGCCACATCTGCAGTCCTCATGACTCCTTGCAGCATGCCTAAGGCATGTTCACGCAGATGAGCAAGGACCCTGGGCATCTTTTCTTTTGGTGTTTTTCAGAGTCAGTAGAAAGGCCTCTTTAGTGTCCTAAGTTTTCATAACTGTGACCTTAATTGCCTACCGTCTGTAAGCTGTTAGTGTCTTAACGACCGTTCCACAGGTGCATGTTCATTAATTGTTTATGGTTCATTGAACAAGCATGGGAAACAGTGTTTAAACCCTTTACAATGAAGATCTGTGAAGTTATTTGGATTTTTACTAATTATCTTTGAAAGACAGGGTCCTGGAAAAGGGACGTTTCTTTTTTTGCTGAGTTTAGCAACAGAGAAGACCTCAGCAAAACTACAAATCCTGCAGGAAGCTCCTGCATTTCACCAGCGCGATAAAAGTCCTGTGCCCAATCCATGATGAATCCATGTGCTGTATTCAAATTAATTGAATAAAGTGTTGAACTTCTTCCATCTGGTTTCTCTGTCTTAGCTAGTCACAGACTACACTTTAGCTAGCAAGTTAGCAAAGCAATAGATTTAAAAAAATATTTTGTTTTACTTAGTCTAGATAATTGTTTGTTCAGTATGTCAACTTTAGTGTCAAGTTCAGACCTTATGATATTTTTCAAGAATGTAAATAAGAGCTATTAAAAGGGGAGAAGACCACTATAAGTATGGCGATGTGGAGAAGTGCAGCTATAGTGAGGGGAAACTTACCGGTTTGGTCAGGACCAGCATGAGGGATAAAGTTTATCCTGTGTCTACAAGGAAAGAGATACCTAATCAATGATATAATAATTTACTAAATTACCCCGGATACCAGACTCAGATGAGTGATAACTCAGTTCTAGAATGTTGTCATTCATGAAAATGATTCTAAAAATCTATTGACATTCAGAATGATTGACATTGTTAAGACATCCATCCTGTATTGTAGTCACATGACCAGAGACAAATCTTCAAAGGCACAGTATTTATTTATTCAGAGTGGCACATGCATTCACACTGTCTTGATTTATAGGATCTTTCAAACTGTATGAGTGATATGTCAAGTGATAAAATCCCAAGTTATCAATTAAAAGTTTATGGAAAAACTGCACTTGTCCTCATGTAAGAAATTACCGTTAATTAAATATTCTACAACTTTAATGTCATCAATAAAATGAAACTTTATTTATATAGCACATTTCTTACAACAAATGTATTTCGAGGTGTTCAAAGTCATGTATTGAATGGCATGTGGCACTTAACATCCTTCCTCTTGGCAGGTCTCTATAGGTGACCAAGGGATTATCTCTACCACATGCAAATGCCCCCATGGAGCTCATAAGTGTAGCAAAACAGCTGCATTGGCTATTTTTGCAGTTCACAATATCGGCTGTACGGATGTGGAATGCGAGTGGAGGAAGCCAGCCGTGCCCAACCAGGTGCAGTCAGTTGAGGACCTGCAGCCGGCCGAAAAGTACAAGCTAAGGAACCGTCTCCGGGGCAGGTTTAGTGAAATGGCATGTCTCCTTGAACCTGAGCCAGAACAACCGCTACCCTCCCTGTCACCCTTGTCTGTACTGGACGTTGTTTTAAAAAAGGGCACCTGGGGCATGCAGGCATCCTGGCTGGCATGGCACTGTCGGTGGAGCTGCAGGAGGCTCTACGGCAGGCAACTGTAGGACAGCGCACCAAACCAAACTGGTACACCATAAGGAGAGGGAGGTTGGCTGCCAGTTACTCCATCGCTGCTAAAAAGAGTCCTCAGATCACAGTCATTGGATGGGGTGTTGTCTGTAAAGTGGGGTACAGATAATGAATAGGGGGGCATCAAGGCATTCAAAATGGCTACAGGGATGGATGTGCAGGAGTCAGGGTTTTTGGTCACAGGGTCTGGGATCCTGGGTGTCTCACCGGATGGTTCTAAGGATTTCTATATCCAGGAGGAGGGAGGGTCTTACCGCCTACATGGAGACCATCTTTACTGGCACGAGGTCGAAGGGAAGCTCCACATCACTGGAAGGGACACTTGCTTCTTCGTTTTGTGGACCACCAAAGCTTCCATCACCATCCAGCGTGACGACCTCTGGCAGACTCGTATTGCTGGACTAGAGGAGTTCTTCAAGGACCACATGTATCCAAAGTTGGCACTGCAACAGTGAACATTTGTAAATATCTTGTAAATAGTTTTAGCACACAAATATGTTTTTGAGGTTTTATTCCAATCCAATGGTCCAAAAATATTCCACATTGTTCAGACACACACACTAGGCTCCTCCCAGAATAGGTTATATTTTATCAGTACAGTCAATGACCATCCTGCAGTTTCTGCTGGACCCCTGAAAAGACGCAGGCAAGCACGTTTGGTTCTTCTCCCGACTTGGAACAGTCTTCATGATCATAATGAAAAAAAGCTTGTGAGTCACGTGAATTAAACTGATGGTAACATTGCTGACAGTGCTTGCACTACAACGGAATAATTGAGCCAGGTGCAAGTTGGTGTAGCTGTGACACAACTTCATAAGCGCCATAAACACTTGATCCTCAAATGACAGCACCTTAACCCTCCACTTGGCAAAGTAGATAACGCAGTCCTTGCAACGTTCAAAGTATTCAACAACGATGTTGAACATGCCTTTGTCTGGAAGTTCTGTTTCCACCCTAAGTATTTTATCAGACAGCTGTGATGCTGAATACCGGTTGCAGGTATACAGCTGATTCTCCTGTAGAACCTTCAACTGTGCTAATGTTTCCTCAGGATGTACCTCAGTGAGAGCATTCTGCAACTGTGCAGACAGCAGTCTCCTACATTATTCAGCGGCCGAGGGGCCTGGAACTTCATTGTCTGCTATGGTGGATGTGTCTGGATGTTCCTCTTCTGGCACGGTGGATGAGCTACCTTTTCTGTAAAACACAGGGCCTCTTCACTTTCCCAACTGAAAATGGCAGCTGCAGACCCAAGTGTTATCACTGGGTTTCCAGTCTGCAAGTCTGAAAGACAAACAAAAGTTACTTTTACTAGCTGGATAGATTGATTTCTAAAATGGTAACATTTATATTTAAATACCATAACCAACAGACTTCTCAAAAGAAAGGGACTGAAAGGGACTTCTCAAAAGAAAGCGTCTGAAAGGGACTGACATGCAGGGATGGAATATAAGGATTTTTGGCATTGGCCAGCAGACCACGATTTTTACTAGCCCGGGTAACATTTAGGTCCAAAATCTGTGGCATACGATGTTTGTAAAGGCAAAATTTCACTGCTGTGTCAGGCTAGTTTGGCACATTTTCTACTATCCATTTCACTTCTGTGTCAGGCTAGTTTGGCACATTGTCTACTGGGCCAGTTTGAAAAGTACTAGCCTCGGGATAGCTTAATTTACATCCCTGTTAACATGTCTAACTTACTTCACAGGATTTTTTGAATAGTCAAGAACAACAGATGCACTCGTGGAACAAAACCGTTTCTGTGTTTTGTATGGGAAAACATTGAGCCCACAAGTCCTATGTAAGGTAGCTAGCCAGCTAGCTAACTTTAGCTAATGTCGCTAACTAGCCAACTAAGATGCCTAACGAGCTGGCCCACCAGCTGATATTTAGCTAGCTAGCTAGTTAACATTAGCTCACTGTTCGTGTAGTCAGACTTTTCTAAGTGGTGACATGCTAGTTAATCAACTATCCTTGCCATGGTGATGGCCTAACGTTACCTGGCAAGTCTGACAACACAAACGATGAGTTAACATTAACTAGCTAGCTAAATATCCCTTCCTTCGTGGGCTAATGTGAAAAACTATGACTACACAAACTGTGAGCCAACATTATCTAGCTGGCTAGCTCACTAAATACTTGTCAATAAAAAGGTCAACACAGTCATTATACCAGCTAATGCTGGTTTTATTTTTACTTGTAAGGAAGGTAATGTGCGTTGTACACGTAACTACAGTCAGTGGTTATCTAGCAAATTTTCATAAGCACCTAGCTAACTACAGATCTTTGACCAAACCAAAATAGCTTATTAGAAGCTAGCAAACAGGGCTTACCTTATCACATGGCTCCAGCGATGCCTCTCTCTTACAGAGGTCGGAAAATGATAAAATACACATGCATGCTTATCGGAGTAGTGGTTACAATCCGGAGTCGTGGTTACATAGCACAGAACCACCCTTGCTTCTGATCGACGGAAAGACCTAAGGTTAGCTAGTTAGCTACAAAGGCCAGGGTAATTTGAACTATTCTAGTAATAAAACATGCTAAGGTAGGTTATTTGAAAGATGCTAAACAGTAATGCACATGATAAATACACAATATCAATTATTTAAACAAGAAACTACAAAAAGACTATAATATCTACCAGTTATTATATTTGACTTTACTTGTAGGTTCCTTACTAACGTAAACTCACCCCATTCCGTACAAATGTGTGCAACTGCAACATTCAAATGAGGCTACAAAGGAAACTAATGGGACTGTAGCGACTGTGTTGACTTCAAAATCGTGGGTGTGAACTACGTTTCTATTCAAGCGTTGATCGACATGGTTGAAAAAACTGACCCTCCGTTACATCGTGATGTGTCATGCCGTAACGTACAGCACGCATAAAGCAACTATTTCTGTCTTACAATCTCTCTCCACCAGGTGTAGCACTTCTCTCATCGTTTAAAAACAAGAAATGGACAGTGACGGGGGTAAGGGGGGATACCTAGTCATTTTTTTGCATCATCACTGCAAGCGATCATCATTCTCAAAGCCGCTGTTTACTTCTGAAGATCACTTTAGCACCGCCCTAAAAACCCGATTCAAATGCGACATAAACCTTCAAATAGGTATGTAATGACACATTATATAAACTCTTTACAGTGTTTTATTTTATTTACATTTTAGAGGCAATAAGGTGATAAGTTGGACAGATCAAGTGAAAAAAAGCTATTTTCCCACACAATATCTCTCCTTCTCACTATCACGCATCAGTTTCGCTTCCCCACCCGCCATTTTTAAAAAGACCCGATGGGGCTGATTGCATTCTTGAATCATACAGAAACGGGCAGCGTGGGGGTCATGTAATTGATTCTGTTGGAAAGGGGAGAAATTGTGCTTTACCATGGTATTGACATTACAGTTGATCTGGAAGTATTATGTTTTTGGGGCGCTAAAATAAGGTCAATTGTACGGACCAGGGCGATGTACAAAAGTGAGTGAGTTTACGTTACTTGATCCTGAGATTTAGCATGGAGAAATGTTTAGGTTTTCCCTCCCTGCAACACTGCCTTGATTGATGACTTCAAAGCTTGCAACAGGATCTGTAGTTCTGTATGATAGCCACATTAGAGGCTAAAAAGCATTTCATTTTTGAGGGGTTATTACAGGCAAATATATTGGTAAAAGTGACCTTGTCCGAGAGAGATTTACGTGGTTATCAAAACATCAAGACAGGGTAAGCCTACACGAAACACAGACCTTATATGAAGTCATTATAAAATCCCCCATGGAAAAATGAACGGTGGAAAAACTATTGGAACCATTTCCTTGTTTAACTGCTAGGTTTTATAGGTATTATGACTCATACTGTGGTACTCAATTTCAGCCAGAGAGGAAGAGAGAGGCCCAACTCGGAGGAAAATATGCTTCCCTTAAGCAGGTGGTGTTTTTTCGTTGTTTTGTGCCTATCTCTGACCTTTTTAACCTGTCTCTCCTTTCTGGGGAGGTTCCCATTGCTTGGAAGGCAGCTTTGGTTTCTCCTTTATTTAAAAGGGGAGATCAAGGCTAAAGTTGCCCACAAAGCAAGGAGTTTTTTAATGGCGGTCAATGAGAGAGTGTTGAATTTGGAGAACAAAAAAATGTATGACTTATTTGCTACGTGAGGTTTAGATGACTAGACAGCCCACAGTGCCACTTTGTGGACAACGACTCCCATTGTTAGGGCGGAGAGACATGTAACTTGTCAGTATATCCATAACCGTTGTTCCAGCTATACTTGAAGAGGACAGTAGGCCTAACTACTTACAAAAATGGTGTTTAAAAAATATATAAAATATTGGCACACACACCAGATTAGTGCAGTGAAACGTGTTGTTCTGACGAAGAGCTACAAAAGCAGGTAAATATCCATGTTAGACTGAAAGATATAAAGTCATTTCGTCAAACTTGGGAGGTCTCTGTGCTCATTAGTTGCTTGTTCAACATATTGAATATGTTACGTCTAGTCTATGAGACCAGGCTGAAGCTGTGGACTCAGCACGAAGGCTGGTTAGTTAATGTGAGGTTATTTGGACAGGGTATGAGCTGGTACTGGCAGCGAACCGAAACACTTCGGGGACGGGGAGGGCACAGTACAGGTGTTTGCTTTGGTTTGGAAACATCGTCATACACTCTCTCCTGCTGCGATGGTCAGTGGGCTATTATCCAACTGCTATCCAGCGTTTCAGTACCATGGAAAGCCCAATGACAATTCAAAGTGCTATTCCACCAGGTCAAGACAACTGTTATTTAGATGTGGCATCAAAGAGCTGAACCATTACGAGTTCTATCTTAACGTGACTGAAATCAATAAGAGATAACCGAGTGTATAGCCTCGTCTTATGAGAAAATCAACAAGTAACAGAGTTTTATATTATTTAGACATTAATCCAATCATCCTCCTACCTTGTGCATTAATTCTTCGTCGTATGAAAGAGCTGGTGGGGCAGACGGTGAATGGTTCTCCTCCCCTTCCGTAGATCCATAGGCGCTATCGGGGTGGATCTCCGGGTATGCCGTGGTGTAGTGCGCAGATATCGGTTCCATGGACTCCATCGTCTCCATCCTCTCGAAGCGCTCAAGGCAGACCAGGATACAATGCCAAAATCAATGATGCCCCCTTAGAAAATTTGCCAGATATTTCCTGACAACTATCTATTTCTCTCTCCCTTTGTCTCTCTCCTTCCTACTTTTCTTTGTGTGAAACCACGAAACCCCCAACACGAATACCAGGCATGTTGCCCACAGCTTTTCTCTGTAATGACTTACATGTAAGATATGTAGGAGGCTGACTGTACCATACAGCTACAGCCAGCACCACACACAACGTGACAGTGTATCAACGTCAGAGCGAATCGTGTTCAGCACCACGGATAGTTCTGAATGAGGAGGAGGGGAGTGGGAGGAGGGGGTTGGGGAATGGTCAGTGCTAACAGGGATCCTTGGGACGTCCCCACCCTAAAACCCTAACTCCTACCCTTACTATAACCCTAACCTTAACCATTTCACATTTCAACTTCAATTGTTGTAGGATCCCGAATAACACGAACGGCTGGGGGATTCCTCCTGAGCGCATCATGGAGCTGAGCTAGATAATTCATTCATCTCCTTAATTTGTAGATAGATTAAATATATTTATTTTGAGAAGATATATAATCTTTCTGATGTGATAATAGCACATTTTAATGAGCCTGTCAACTCAGAGTCGGTAGTTTCAGGGAGGGGAAGTCAGAGAATCCCATCGCATGTTTACTGAATGAATTAAGATGCATAGATCCGTCGGCTATGAATTAATGAAGCTTTCTATAATTCTGGTTCCAAAGATCTGTCTGGCCTGTAGCCTACCAGTTTGCAACTGAAACAATGCTCTGATCCGTGTATCGCATGTGTCCTGTAGGCTGCTATTTTTTTCACCTAAACAGACGTGAAAGGTCTGTATCTTAGCCAAGTACGTAAATGGACCATTGAAGGGCGGGTACACGTGATGCTAGGCCCCTTCTCTCCAACTAGTGCATTCCAACTTCGGACAGACAGTAGGTGATACACTCCTGCAGCATAACTGGATTTAACAGTGTGGGGCTCTGTCCTCGAATGAAGGGGAAGATAATATCGATTTTCTTTTTCAATTGGTTTAATCTTCGCGGTTTGGACAGTAGAAGCATAATGGAGCGAAAGAAAGCCAACGTTTTTTATTTAGAACTGTCTACATAGCAGGACCTGGTTTACAAGGCTACTTATACGGACTTACTTTAGTTTAAGATGTCTTCGTCTGCAACTACAACTATTCGACCTACACTGACAGCGGATCAGATAACGGTCATCGTGGCCTCGGGTGAGTGGTGGCAGTCACATAACCTAAGCAGGCTGCTAAACTATGAACATATCATACAGCATTCAGTCTACATAAACCTTTTGCTCTTATACAGGACTGTCTAACTGTTGGTTGTTTAGGTTATGTATATTTTGCATGTGTTAGGCTGATACGTAAGCTTATTAAAGATCAGTGATACTATCAAGAGCCGTGTGCGGTTTACTTTTTCCTTCATCTTGTTCAACTGTTACCATGCACCTGCAAAAAAGATAGCTCAGATGTGCGAATGTTTTTTTACATTTTTATAAATAAATATGTAAAAGCAATCGTGCATAACCTATATGTTTACTTTAATGTCACATATGTTTTATAAAGTCTCTTCATGCCGGTCTTCTTGTTGTTTTCTTTTCTGTAGTGTCCTGCCTGGCGTTCTTCGTAGTGATTCTCATGCTCCTGGTGGTCCTGTACAGGAAAGACCTTCTCTGCCGCAGTGTGTGGAGCTACCAGGCCACCCAACACTATACAGTAAGACTATACATAGCTCAGTTGTTAGGGCATGTCACTTGCAACGCCAGGATAGTGGGTTTGATTTCCGGGACCACCCATACCAAAGATTTATGCATGCATGACTGTAAATTGCTTTGGATTAAAGCAAAATTACATATATTATAATTATATAATATGTTATGAATATGTTATAAACAGGGAAAACATGCCTAATGTATATTAAGACCCTCTCTGATAGGAGTGTGGTACTCGAGGCTAGGGAAACTTCCATAAATCATTCAATCTAATCAAAATCCCATTTTATTCATCACTTGCTTCGTAAACAACAGGTGTAGACGAACAGTGAAATGCTTACTTACAGCCCTTCCCAACAATGCATAGAGAAAGAAAATAGAGAAATAATATTATTTTATAACACAATAATAAAAGTAATAAATGCACAATGAGTAAAGATAACTTGGCTATATACACAGGGTACCAGTATCGAGTCGATGTGCAGGGGTACGAGGTAATTGGTGTGGAGATAGAAGCTGTTCAGGATCCTGTCGGTTCCAGACTTGATCAGTACCGATTACTGTGCCGTAGCAGAGAGAACAGTCTATGACTTGGGTGGCTGGGGTCTTTGACAATTTTTAAGGGCCTTCCTCTGACACCGGCGGGTATAAAGGTCCTGGATGGCAGGGAGCTCAGCTCCAGTGATGTACTGGGCTATACACAATACCCTCTGTAGTGCCTTGCAGTCGGATGCCAAGCAGTTGCCAGTTGATCATCTCCTTTGTCTTGCTGACATTGAGGGAATGGTTGTTGTTCTGGAACAACACTGCCAGGTCTCTGACCTTCTCCCTATAAGCTGTCTCATAGTCATTGGTGATTAGGCCTACCACCATTGTCGACAAAAACTTCATGATGGTGTTGGTGCCATGCAGGCCACACAGTTGTGGGTGAACAGTGAGTACAGGAGGGGACTAAGCACGCACCCCTGAGGGGCCCCCGTGTTGAGGCTCAGCATGGCAAATGTGTTGTTGCCTAGCCTCACCACCTGGGGATGGCCTGTCAGGAAGTCCAGGGTCCAGTTGTAGAGAGAGGTGTTCAGTCCCAGGGTCCTTAGCTTAGTGATGAGCTTGGAGGGCACTATGGTGTTGAACGCTGAGCTGTAGTCAATGAACAGCATTCTCACATACGCTTCAAATTAGTGGATTCAGCTATTTCAGCCACACCCGTTGCTCACAGGTGTATAAAATTGAGCACACAGCCATGCAATCTCCATAAACAAACATTAGTAGTAGAATGGCCTTACTCAGTGTCTTTCAATGTGGCACTGTCATAGGATGCCACCTTTCCAACAAGTCAATTTGTGAAACTTCTGCCCTGCTGGAGCTGCCCCAGTAAACTGTAAGTGCGGTTATTGTGAAGGTGAAATGTCTAGGAGCAACAACGGCTCAGCCGCAAAGTGGTAGGCCACACAAGCTCACAGAACGGTACCGACGAGCGCTGAAGTGCGTAGCGCATAAAAATAATCTGTCCTCGGTTGCACAGGGACTGAAGACACTTGTCACTCTCAAGCAAGGTTCAGTGTTGCTGCCTCGAAGCTAGCATAGAAGGCATTTAGTCTGGTAGACTTGTGTCACTGGGCAGCTCCCGGCTAGGTTTCCCTTTATAATCTGCAATAGTTTGCAAGCCCTGCTACATCCGATGAGCATCAGAGCCGGTGTAGTAGTATTTGATGTTAGTCCTGTATTGACGCTTTGCCTATTTGATGATTTGTCGGAGTGCGTAACGGATTTCGTATGAGCTTCCAGCTCCTTGAAAGCGGCTGCAACAAGCCGTAGCTCAGTGTGGATGTTGCCTGTAATCCATGGCTTCTGGTTGGGATATGTATGTACGGTCACTGTGGGGACAATGTCGTCAATGTATTTATTAATGAAACCGGTGACTGATGTGATAAACTCCTCAATGCTATCGGATGAATCCCGAAAAATAATCCAGTCTGCACCAGTGAAACAGTCCTGTATCTTAACATCACGTCATCGGACCACTTCCGTATTGAGTGCGCCACTGGTAGTTCCTGTTTAAGTTTTTGATTGTAAGCAGGGATAGGGAGGCTATTAGGTACGAAGGATATAATTTTTCCTGCGTTAAAATCAATGGCCACTAGGCGTGTCGCCTCTGGATGAGCATTTTCTTGTTTTATTATGTCCATATGCTGCTCGTTGAGTGAGGTCTTAGTGCCCTCATCAGTTTGTGGTGGTTAATAGACAGCTATGATAAACATAGATTAAAACTCTCTTGGTAAATAGTATGGTCTACAGCTTATCATGAGGTATTCTAACTCAGGCGAGCAGAACCTCGAGACTTCCTTAATATTAGAGATCGCGCACCAGCTGTCGTTAACAAAAGAGACACACAGGTAGGGAACAGGGTGTCATTTGGGATACCGAACTCAAGTCCTTTTGTTCACCTGACGTAGAATTCCTCACAATCAAATGCCAACCATATTATCTCCCAAGAGAATTCTTGTCGGTTATTGTCATAGCCGTGTATATCCATCCGCCTGTCACGCCCTGACCATAGAGAGCTTTTATTCTCTATGTTGGTTAGGTCGGGTGTGATTTAAGGGTGGGTTATCTCGGTGAATTGTATTTCTATTCTGGCCTAGTATGGTTCCCAATCAGAGGCAGCTGTTTATCATTGTCTCTGATTGGGGATCATATTTAGGTAGCCATTTTCCCATTGAGTTTTGTGGGATCTTGTCTATGTATAGTTGCCTGAGAGCATTATATTAGCGTCATGTTTTGTTTGTTCGCGTTGTTGTTTTTGTATTGTTGCTTTTGAGCCCTACAAGGCTGTACGTTCGTTTGTTACTCTTTATTGTTTTGTTGCTGGTTCACATTTAAATAAATTATGATGAACCCAAACCACGCCGCGCCTTGGTCAACTCCTTATGACGAACGTTACACCGCCCTCAAGCCGATACCACGACGGCCCTCAAGGAACTTCACTGGACTCTATGCAAACTGGAAACCATATATCCTGAGGCTGCATTTATTGTAGCTGTGGATTTTAACAAAGCACATTTGAGAACAAGGCTACCTAAATTCTATCAGCATAATGATTGTAGCACTCATGCTGGCAAAACACTGGACCACTGGTACTCTAACTTCCGTGATGCATACAAGGCCTCTCCCCTGCCGTCCTTTCGCCAAATCTGACCTCGACGCCATTTTGCTCTTCCCTTCCTATAGGCAGAAACTCGTGACAAGGACTATTCAACGCTGGTCTGACCAATCGGATCCACACTTCAAGATTGTTTTGATCACGCGGACTGGGACATGATCCTGGTAGCCTCATAAAATAACTGATTTATACTCTGATTCGGTGAGTGTGTTTATAAGGAAGTGCATAGGAGATGATGTACCCACTGTGACTATTCAAACCTACCCTAACCAAAAACTGTGGATAGATGGCGGGATTCGCGCAAAACTGAAAGCGTGAACCACCGCATTAAACCATGGAAAGGTGACTGGGAATATGTCAGAATACAAACAGTGTAGTTATTCCCTCTGGCAAGGAAATCAACAGTGAAGAGGCGACTCCGGGATTCTGGCCTTCTAGGCAGAGTTCCTCTGTTCATTGTCTGTTCTTTTGCCCATCTTAATCTTTGATTTTTATTGGCAAGTCTGAGATATGTCTTTTTCTTTGCAACTCTGCGTAGAAGGCTAGTATCCCAGAGTCGCCTCTTCACTGTTGACGTTGAGACGGGTGTTTTTTGTGGGTACTATTTAATGAAGCTGCCAGTTGAGGACTTGTGAGGCGTACGTTTCTCCAACTGCAAACTATAATGTACTTGTCCTCTTGTTCATTTGTGCACTGGGGCACTCTTTCTATTCTGGTTACAGCCAGTTTGCGCTGTTCTGTGATGGGAGTAGTACACAGCGTTGTACGAGATCTTCAGTTTCTTGGCAATTTCTCACATGGAATAGACGTAATTTCTCAGAACAAGAATAGACTGAGTTTCAGAAGAAAATCCTTTGTCTCTGGCCATTTTGAGCCTGTAATCAAACCCACAAATGCTGATGCTCCAGATACTCAACTAGTCTAAAGAAGGCCAGTTTTATTGCTTCTTTAATCAGAACTACAGTTTTCAGCTGTGCTAACATAATTGCAAAATGGTTTTCTAATGATCAATTAGCCTTTTAAAATTATAAACTTGGATTAGCTAACACAACATGCCATTGGAACACAGGAGTGAAGGTTGCTGATAATGGGCCTCTGTACGCCTATGTAGATATTCCATAAAAAAATCAGCCGTTTCCAGCTACAATAGTCCTTTACAACATTAACAATGTCTACACTGTATTTCTGATAAATTTGATGTTTATTTTAATGGGCAAAAAACAAGAGAATTTCTAAGTGGCCCCAAACTTTTGAACGATAGTGTATATACTGTATTTTATACCATCTTGCCATCTTGTCGCTCGGTCATTGCTCATCCATATATTTATATGTATATATTCTTAATCCATGCCTTTACTTAGATTTGTGTTTATTAGGCAGTTGTTGTGTAATTGATAGATTACGTGTTAGATATTGCTGCACTGTCAGAACTAGAAGCACAAGCATTTCGCTACACTCGCAATAACATCTGCTAACCATGTGTATGTGACCAATAAAACTTGATTTTATTTGACCATGTAACTGGTCTGGTGGTATTATGAGACCATCGTCTAATCTAAGGCAATGGGGGGCCAATCTTATCAACAAAGGGATCTAATGTATGGCTGTTTTAAAATGTTTCCGTGAATAAGATTCCCTGTTTCTCTTACGATACAGACGTGAGAGAGCAAGCAGCGACAGCTCAGTAAATTAAAGGTTAATATCAATACCCCCTGCTTTTTGTATCCATATTTTTCTCCCCTATCGAGAATGCAACCACAGCTAAACTCTCCTTTGACCTTTTTGTGGTTGTATCAACAAAATTGTTTTTATTCTGTTACTATACAATCATTTGCTATTCAACCGTAGGCTACTCATCTGAGATAAGCTTTCATTCCTGTTTTTCCTTTGCATCACATGCTAGTCAGTTACATTGAAGGTCATACTCCAGCCCCATTTGCCTCCCACTGCCTTCCTTCCATTCAATTCAATATTTTTCATTGAAAACATCAACACTGTTTACTTGTTGAACCAGTATCAGTTGATTGAGAAATTATGCTGTGTTATTATGTACACAATGATGTCTCATGTTAAAATACATACCTTTCTACTACTGCTTATAGTGTATCTGTGAGACCACAACAGGGATAAAGAATTAATAAGAAATAAAGAAGGGATAAAGAAAGAGACTTTTGGATAAAACTTTAGAATTTGGCACAGGGCATTTTCCATTGTGTTCCATGCATCAGACAAGGATCAATACTGCTTTTTAAATTAGTGGAGTATATTATTTGGCTTGAAGAATTTAATCAAAGATCTATAGCCTGTTCAACCTCTGAAAAGCTGCTGCGGATATCCCCCTCTTCAAAGGGGGAGACACTCTAGACCCAAACTGCTACAGACCTATATCTATCCTACCTTGCACTTCTAAGGTCTTCGAAAGCCAAGTTAATAAACAGATCACCGACCATTTCGAATCCCACCGCACCTTCTTTGCTATGCAATCTGGTTTCCAAATTGGTCATGGGTGCACCTCAGTCACGCTCAAGGTCCTAAATGATATCAGAACCGTCATTAATAAGAGACAGTACTGTGCAGCTCTATTCATCGACCTGGCCAAGGCTTTCGACTCTGTCAATCACCACATTCTTATCGGCAGACTCAACAGCCTTGGTTCCTCAAATGACTGCCTCGCCTGGTTCACCAACTACTTCTCAGACAGAGTTCAGTGTGTCAAACCGGAGGGTCTTCTGACCTCTGGCAGTCTCTATGGGGGTGCCATAGGGTTCAATTCATGGGCTGACTCTTTTCTCTGTATACATCAATAATGTCGCTTTTGCTGCTGGGGATTCTCTGATCCACCTCTACGCAGACGACACCATTCTGTAAACTTCTGGCCCTTCTTTGGACACTGTGTTAACTAACCTCCAGACGAGCTTCAATGCCATACAACTCTCTTTCCGTGGCCTCCAACTGCTCTTAAATGCAAGTAACACTAAATGCATGCTCTTCAACCAATCGCTGCCCACACCTGCCCGCCCATCCAGCATCACTACTCTGGATGGTTCTGACTTAGAATATGTGGACAACTACAAATACCTAGGTGTCTGGTTAGACTGTAAACTCTCCTTCCAGACTCACATTAAGCATCTCAAATCCAAAAAACATCTAGAATCAGCTTCCTATTTCGCAACAAAGCATCCTTCACTCATGCTGCCAAATATACCCTCGTAAAACTGACTATCCTACCAATCCTTGACTTTGGCGATGTCACTTACAAAATAGCCTGGGCAAATTGGATGCAGTCTATCACAGTGCCATCCATTTTGTCACCAAAGCCCCATATACTACCCACCACTGCCACCTGTATGCTCTCGTTGGCTGGCCCTCGCTTCATATTTGTCGCCAAACCCACTGGCTCCAGGTCATCTATAAGTCTTTGCTAAGTAAAGCCCCGTCTTATCTCAGCTCACTGGTCACCATAGCAGCACCCATCCATAGCACACGCTTCAGCAGGTATATTTCACTGGTCACCCCCAAAGCCAATTTCTTCTTTGGCCGCCTTTCCTTCCAGTTCTCTGCTGCCAATTACTGGAACGAACTGCAAAAAATCACTGAAGCTGGAGACTTATATCTCCCTCACTAACTTTAAGCATCAGCTGTCAGAGCAGCTCACAGATCACTGAACCTGTACATAGCCCATCTGTAAATTGCCCATCAAACAACCTCATCCCCATACTGTTATTTGTTTCATTTATTTTGCTCCTTTGCACCCAAGTATCTCTACTTGCACACTCATCTTCTGCACATTTATCCCTCCAGTGTTTAATTGCTATATTGTAATTATTTAGCCACTATGGCCTATTCATTGCCTTACCTCCCTTATCCTACCTCGTTTGCACATACTATATATAGAGTTTTTCTACTGTATTATTGACTGCGTGTTTGTTATTCCATGTGTAACTCAGTGTTGTTGTTTGTGTCGCACTGCTTTGCTTCATCTTGGCCAGGTTGCAGTTGTAAATGAGAACAGGGGAGCAAGTTGCTGCAGGAGGAAATATGCTTATTGAAATTATCGATTATCGTAGATTTATCGGTGGTGACAGTGTTTCCTAGCCTCAGTGCAGTGGGCAGCTGGGAGGAGGTGCTCTTATTCTCCATGGACTTTAGTGTCCCAAAACTGCTACAGGATGCAAATTTGAAAAAGGTAGCCTTAGCTTTCCTAACTGACTGTGTATATTGGTCCCTGACTACCCTGAAAGGTTGCCTATCGCGGGGGCTATTCTATGCTAGTGCAGTACGCCACAGGATGTTTTTGTGCTGGTCAAGGGTAGTCAAGTCTGGGGTGAACGAAGGGCTATATCTGTTCTTAGTTCTACATTTTTTTGAATGGGGCATGTTTATTTAAGATGGTGAGGAAAGCACTTTTATAAAGCAACCAGGCATCCTCTACTGACAGGATGAGGTCAATATCCTTTCAGGATACCCGGGCCAGGTCGATTAGAAAGGCCTGCACGCTGAAGTGTTTTAGGGAGCGTTTGACAGTGATGGGGGGTGGTCTTTTGACCGCGGACCCATTACGGATGCAGGCAATGAGGCAGTGATCGCGGAGATCCTGGTTGAAGACAGCACAGTTGTATTTAGAAGCCAAGTTGGTCAGGATGATATCTAAGAGAGTGCCCATGGCTACGGTTTTAGGGTTGTACCTGGTAGGTTCCTTGATAATTTGTGTAAGATTGAGGGCATCTAGTTTAGATTGTAGGATGGCCGGGGTGTTAAGCATATCCCAGTTTATGTCATCTAACAGAACGAACGCTGAAGATAGATGGGGGGCAATCAATTCACATATGGTGTCCAGGGCACTGCTGGGAGCTGAGGGGGATCTATAACAAGTGGCAACGGTGAAAGACTTGTTTCTGGAAAGGTGGATTTTTAAAAGTAGAAGCTTGAATTGTTTGGGCACAGACCTGGATAGTATGACGGAACTCTGCAGGCTAACTCCGCCCCGTTACGCAGTTTTATATTGTCAGAAAATGTTGTAGTTGGGGAAGGAAATTTCAGGATTGTTGGTGAATTTAAGTGTATATAGATGTGTATAGTGTAATTGGTGTTTATAGATATGTTTTGTGTAATTGATGTGTATATAAACTCAGCAACAAACAAAAAACGTCCCATTTTCAGGACCCTGTCTTTCAGAGATAATTCGTAAAAATCCAAATAACTTCACAGATCTTCTTTGTAAAGGGTTTAAACACTGTTTCCCATGCTTGTTCAATGAACCATAAGCAATTAATGAACATGCACCTGTGGAACGGTCGTTAAGACACTAACAGCTTACAGACAGTAGGCAATTAAGGTCACAGTTATGAAAACTTAGGACACTAAAGAGGCCTTTCTACTGACTCTGAAAAACACAAAAATAAATACCCAGGGTCCCTGCTCATCTGCGTGAACAAGCCTTAGGCATGCTGCAAGGAGGCATGCTGCAAGGAGGCATGAGGACTGCAGATGTGGCCAGGGCAATAAATTGCAATGTCAGTACTGTGAGACGCCTAAGACAGCGCTACAGGGAGACAGGACGGACAGCTGATCATCCTCGCAGTGGCAGACCACGTGTAACAACACCTGCACAGGATCGGTACATCAGAACATCACACCTACGGGACAAGTACAGGATGGCAACAATAACTGTCCGAGGCTGGACTGAGGGCTTGTAGGCTGTTGTAAGGCAGGTCCTCACCAGACATCACCAGCAACAACGTTGCCTACGGGCACAAACCCACTGTTGCTGGACCAGACAGGACTGGCAAAAAGTGCTTTCCACTGATGAGTAGTGGTTTTGTCTCACCACAGGGTGATGGTCGGATTCAAGTTTATCGTCAAAGGAATGAGCGTTACACCGAGGCCTGTACTCTGGAGCGGGATCGATTTGGAGGTGGAGGGTCCGTCAAAGTCTGGGGCGGTGTGTCACATAATCATCGGGCTGAGCTTGTTGTCATTGCAGGCAATCTCAATGCTGTGTGTTACAGGGAAGACATCCTCCTCCCTCATGTGGTACCCTTCCTGCAGGCTCATCCTGACAATGCCACCAGCTATTCTGCTCGTTCTGTGCGTTATTCCCTGCAAGACAGGAATGTCAGTGTTCTGCCATGGCCAGCGAAGAGCCCAGATCTCAATCCCATTGAGCACGTCTGGGACCTGTTGGATCGGAGGGTGAAGGCTAGGACCATTCCCCCCAGAAATGTCCAGGAACTTGCAGGTGCCTTGGTGGAATAGTGGCGTAACATCTCACAGCAACAATTGGCAAATCTGGTGCAGTACATGAGAAGGAGATGCACTGCAGTACTTAATGCAGCTGGTGGCCACACCAGATACTTATTGACTGTTAATTTAGATTTTGACCACAGGGACACATTATTTCATGTCTGTTAGTCACATGTATGTGGAACTTGTTCAGTTTATGTCTCAGTTGTTGAATCTTATGTTCACACAAATATTTACACAAATAAACGCAGTTGTCAGTGAGGACGTTTCTTTTTTAGGTGAGTTTAGATTTGAAGTGTAATTGATGTGTATAGGGCTCACGGGTGGTGCAGCAGTCTAAGGCACTGCATCTCAGCAATAGAGAAGCCACGACAGACCCTGGTTCGATTCCAGGCTGTATCACAACCGGCTGTGATTGGGCTCGCATTTCCATTGGGCCATTTCATTCCACATTTTCAGCTGGAAGCAGGTGTTCTTATAAACACAGCCGGGTGGAGCTTTGCTAAACTGCAGTAAGTATCTTTTGATTTTGTAAAATTCTCTCACTTATATGAAAGTTTCAAAATCATAACACAAGCGTATATTTGCATTTGGACAGAGCATTTGGGCAGCACTGGAGCATCTGGGCATAGAAAGTATTCATACCCCTTGACTTTCCACATTTTGTGTTACAGCCGGAATTCAAAATGGATTAACCTCTCTAGGCTAAGGGGCGGTATTTTCACGTCCGGATGAAAAGCGTGCCCAAAGTAAACTGCCTGCTACTCAGGCCCAGAAGCTAGGATATGCATATTATTAGTAGATTTGGATAAAAAAACTCGGAAGTTTCTAAAACTTTGAATTATGTCTAAGTATAACAGAACTTATTTGGCAGGCGAAACCCCGAGGACAAACCATCCAGGATTTTTTTGTTTTTTGAGGTGACAGTGTTTTCAATGTGGATCTAGATTTCTAAAGCACTTGCTTCCAGTTCCTATCGCTTTCACTGGATGTCAACAGTCTAGAAATTGGTTGATGTTTTTCCTTTGTGTAATGAAGAAGTAGGGCTGTTCAGAACGAGGGTCAAGTCTAGTGTACTGTTGTGGTTGGGGCGCGCGACCTTAAAGCTCGCTCCACTTTGTTTGTATCCTCTATTGAACGCAGTTTATCCCGTCTTAAATTTGATTGATTATTTACGTTAAAAAATACCCAAAGTTTTATTAGGAAAGTTTGAAATGTTTGGACAAAGATTACAGGTAACTTATTAGACATTTTGTAGTCATGTTGCGCGAGTTGGAACCGTTTTTTTTCTGGATCAAACGTGCCAAATAAATAGACATTTTGGAGATATAACGAACAATCGAACAAAAGGACCATTTGTGATGTTTATGGGACATATTGGAGTGCCAACAGAAGAAGCTCTTCAAAGGTAAGGCATTAATTATATCGTTATTTCTGGGTTTTGTGTCGCGCCTTGCAGGATGAAATATGATCGTCTGTGTTTGTTTTATGGGCTGCTGTCCTCAGAGAATCGCATGGTTTACTTTCGCCGTAAAGCCTTTTTGAAATCTGACACCGTGGCTGGATTAACAAGAAGTTAAGCTTTAGTTTGACATATTGCATGTGTATTTTCAAGAATGTTAAATATTTACAATTCTGTAGTTTGAATTTGGCGCCCTGCACTTTCACTGGATGTTGGTCAGGTGGGACGGTAGCGTCCCATCAAGCCTAGAGAGGTTAAATAGATTATTTTTCTTACCCATCTACCCACAATAACTCATAATGACAAAGTGACAACATGCTTTTAGAAATGTTTGCACACTTACTGAAAATGAAATACAGAAATCTAATTTACATAAATATTCACACCCGAGTCAATACATACAACGCATTTGGAAAGTATTCAAAACAAATTTTATTGATTTGGTTTCAGACCCCTTGACTTTTTCCACATTGTAACGTTAGTGTTATTCTAAAATGTTTTTTATTTTTTATTTTAAATGATCCTCAATCTACACACAAGACCCCATAATAACAAAGCAAAAACAGTTTTGTAGATTTTTTTGCAAATGCATTAAAGATAAAAAACAGAAATATCTTATTTACATAAGTATTCAGAACCTTTGCTATGAGACTCAAAATTGAGCTCAGGTGGATCCTGTTTCCATTGATCATCCTTGAGATGTTTCTACAACTTGATTGGAGTCCACCTGTGGTATAGTAAATTGATTGGACATGATTTGGAAAGGCACACATCTGTCTATATACATTAAGGTCCCACTGTTGACAGTGCATTTCAGAGCAAAAACCAAGCCATGAGGTCGAAGGAATTGTTCTTAGAATTCCGTAGACAGGATTGATAGGCACAGATCTGGGGAAAGGTACCAAAATATTTCTGCAGCATTGAAGGTCCCGAAGAACACAGTGGCCTCCATCATTCTTAAATGGAAGTTTGGATCCACCAAATGCTGGCCACCTGGCCAAACTGAGCAATCGGGGGAGAAGGGCCTTGGTCAGGGAGGTGACGATAACCTAATGGTCACTGAAAGAGCTCCAGAGTTCCTCTATGCAGATGGGAAAACCTTCCAGAAGGACAACCATCTCTGCAGCACTCCACCATTCAGGCCTTTATGGTAGAGTGACCAGACGGAAGCCACTCCTCATTAAAAGGCACATGACAGCCCACTTCGAGTTTGCCAAAAGGCACCAAAAGGCCTCTCAGACCATGAGAAAAAAGATAATCTGGTCTGATGAAACCAAGATTGAACTCCTTGGCCTTAATGCCAAACATCACATCTGGAGGAAACCTGGCACCATCCCTACGGTGAAGCATGGTGGTGGCAGCATCTTGTTGTGGGGATGTTTTTCAGCAGCAGGGACTGGGAGATTAGTCAGGATCAAGGGACAGATGAATGGAGCAAAGTACAGAGAGATCCTTGATGAAAACCTGATTCAGAGCGCTCAGGACCTCAGACTGGGGCAAAGGTTCCCCTTCCAACAGGACAACGACCCTAAGCACACAGCCAAGACAACACAGGAGTGGCTCTGAATGTCCTTGAGTGACCCAGCCAGAGCCAGGACTTGAACTCGATCGAACATTTCTGGAGAGACCTGAAAATAGCTGTGCAGCAACGCTACCCATCCAACCTGACCGAACTTGAGAGGATCAGCAGAGATGAATGAAAGAAACTCCCCAAATACAGGTGTGCCATGCTTGAAGCGTCATACCTATGAAGACGCAAGGCTGTAATCGCTGCCAAAGGTGTTTCAACAATGTACTGAGTAAAGGGTCTGAATACATATTTAAATGTAATATTAGACTGTAACTAGGCCACTCAGGAATGTTTAACGTCATCTTGGTAAGAAACTCCAGTGTATATTTGGCTTTGTGCAGGCCCTAAATATATTGCTTTTCATCAAAGAGTCATCATTGAGGGGGGGGGATGGTGTTATTTTAGTTTTCCAAACAATCGATTTAAATATCAGATTGCATGGTTGGCTATAAGTTACTTGCCCAGACTGCAAATGAAACCACCCATGATTGAAAATTTACTAAATGTACCTGTATAAATTGCTTTAACAATGTAAACCCTGATACACTTTTATCTTTGTTTGACAAGTTCTTCTGAAAGGTCATTAAAATGACCTTTCAAATGATATATAATATAACCAAATCTGAAAGCACCAGATACAACTATTATTTAAAAAATAACCCATATTCTGCCATTGACATTAGAATGTTTGAAGCTTTGCCATAGAATTCCATGTAGTGGGGTAGCTATGTTTTTGGATTGTAACTTTGGTGATAGAGGCGCCGCATTTCACAGACACACAGCTAGAACAGGGTTTAAAAAATATTTGTAGATACAGGGCCATCACAGGATTCACGTATCAACCCCATAGAAACCTTTCCCCAATATGGCCGCCAAACAACTGTTATTGGATCAATTGCGCATGACCATACCTGTATGAAATATAATTGTAGCATGCCCAATAATATCTTACAATTTTCATAGTGATGTAGAATACACAACCAAATGAGCCAGGTGTGCCATATTGTAAAGATGGTAAATTATTCACAGAATTGTGGAAAGAATGTTCCCAAAAAGCTGTCCGAATCACTCATTTTAGAATGTTTAAATCCTTAATTGCAATACTTCATCTTCTGTTAAGGGAATTTTTATCAATGATGACCCAGTCGGCAGCAGGTCAGTAGCCTTTATTCTCGAATTTGGGAGGGATTATTTAGGATATTTATTGATCAAAATGTTATAAAGGAGTTGGATTTAATCAATAATAGGTGCTTGAATATTCTGAACAAATAAAATGGGTTTCTACCTTGGGTTTTAACCAAAATCGATAGGAAGGAAACAGGTCTGAAATTGACCTGTGGTAAGGTGCACTACCATAAATAAACTAGAGCTTAATAAATCCTGGTTTTGCAAGCCAGAAGGTTATTAAGGAAGGGATATAGTACGCATTGGAGAATTAGGACGCTTGTTCCGTACAAATAGGATAACCATTAATTCAAAAGACATACCTAAATAAAGTTTGAACCTGAGTAGTCTATCTGTATATGGGAGGTATTCTGACTATCAAGAAGTAGCAGATAATATATATATATAACAGGTGAGGATAAATTAGGCGTGGTGAGAAGGCAGGGTAATTCTAGGCGAACAGAATAATTGAACCTGTACGATGCTGAAAAAAATTAATATCCAAAAAAGGAGATGTTAACTTAGTCTAGAGTAGTGAGATATGAGACATTAACGTTGAAAGTCCCAAAAAGAATATCCTATGGGTGAAATGTGATGTCCGATCAAAAGTCTTCTATGGACGCGGTTCACAGGAAGGAAAATACATACTGATTATTTTTAAAGAGACACACACATAGTCAGACAGAAAAGCACTAAAAGTAATTAAGTAACGGTAAATTGTTAATTCTTCGAAAGACACGCACATAGAATTTAAAATTTAAATATAGTAAGGCATAGTGATTAAATACCATAGCTACTAGAAACAGTAAGGATTAAGGATGAGTGGAAATGCCTCAAAAGAAGCCCCGGAACTAACGGGAGACGAGCGTTATATGGAACAGAGGGACAAGAGAAACATTGATTTCGGTCTAAGATGGAGAAAGAAATACGATTTTGATGGCCGCCTAAATGTAGAAAAGCTGGAATCCCTCATAAAACAGATACATAAGGAATGTGGAAATAATGTGAAAAATCCGAATATACAGGGGTTATACACAGCCGGAGTTTGGCTTTCGGAAGCAAAAAAGAGAATTGGACGCGCAGGAAAAATGGTTAAATCTGACAAGACTCGAGAGGCGCTGCCCTCCGCTCCCGCAGATGAAAAAGTTAACCAATTAGGTGGAGGTGAGGGTAAGAAACTATATCTTCCTCGATTATACCAACAATACAGAGATAATCCAGTCGACGAAATAGTGGTTATAAGAATACGGCTGCAGGAGCTACCTGTGAAATTACCACCCATGTATGTGGATCCCGCTGAAGCCGAGGGAGGTATAATGGAGTTAGGAGGGAATAAAGTCGAGAAAAGTGGATAATGTGAGTCAAAAGAAAAATAGAAGATGTTTTAATTGTAACAAAATTGTACATTTCGCCCGGGAGTGTAACACTCCCTGCAAACGTCGTCAACAAGGTTGTAATTTAACTGTGGGAAAAGTCAGAGGCGAAAATCGGGTAAAAAAAAAAGGAAGAGTCAGATATAAAGGGAGCGAGATTAATGAGAATCCTAACTGAGGGAAAACTTTGGGCGTTTAAATTGGGGCTATCTGCCGGAGTAACAAATACAGATAACTGTAAAATGGGTCTATTTGCGGAGAATTTCAGTCATTTCAGTCTTACCAACGGCAACCCACAGTTCGGTTCCCAGCCGAGGCGGTTAACTAAAACTGATATTAGAGTGTAATTCACCTATTTGCATGTTTTGCCGGAAAAATACGGTCGCCAGTGTTTGTCTAAATATAACTGAACGTTTATTATGTGTTTTAGATTGAATAAAAAAAGAAAAAAAAGCCATTAAAAATAATGTCGAGACAATTGAGGTAATACGCTATTTTGCCCAAAATGATCTGGTTGAATAATGTATTAAGAGGGGAGTCGTATTTAAATAAATGTATCATAGAAGAGAAAGGCACCTAAAGTTAAATGTAGGGAATAACGGAGAGATACGATACAATTTCGTGCTATCCGGACGTTATAGCTATTTATGAATCGACTGACATATGATAGATACATTTAGCACAAAACATGGTACGTTCAGATGTTAGGTAAGTTGAGAAGTTGGGTTGGTTTTACTTTGATGATTATCATTTAAAACTGAACGCAATCTGAATAGGGAATATATATTTTACAGAGGCAGGCAGATTTGTGGTGTCGTTTCACATTGAACAACATCGTTCCTCAAATTTAAACAGAGAAAAGGGGTTGTGGCATTTAGAGGGGAAATTCTGTGTGTAGATTTATATTATGAGGTTTGAACTATACTAATATGGTAGAATTACATAATCAACATCTGAACATACTTACGTTAAACATTAATTGAGCCACAGAGATAGATAAGATATACACTAGGTACGGGGCGACGGGTGTGGTCGATGTAAGACGGGAGTGGTGTTCTAACCAAGTGCTGAGAAATAAGGCAGATTTATTTTAATTAATTTACACAAGTACTTCCCGGTTATTGATTTTGGTTTGATTGTTCAGATAACACCATTGAAATTAAACAGGAGGTTAAGGTATACTAACATTAGAATCTGTTTTCATTATGGGGAACAATGAAAGGCCCGCAGAGACAGTATACGTTTATCACAGTTGTGTGTGGGTCTAATGGCTGGGTATTTAAGAAGTATTTTGGGGAGACAATTTGGAGGAACATGAATAAAACATGAAACATCGAGACAAATTATTTGAGTTTGAGGGGATTATCATAATTATCAGGTTTTGTTTTTGTAGTAAACGTTTGGGTTAAGGGGATTTCCATGTTCCCAGAGACAAGATATCTTAAAGGGGTACACTCATATATGGATTATTTAGGAGTTTTAATTTTATGGGTTTTAATTACACAGGTGATTATTTTTATTTTAAGGATAAAGGGTTCTTTAATATGTCTAAAATGGTATGGAAACATGACTAAAAAAAAGAAGGGGGGTGGTATGACCTTTTGACCTTATCGTGGCTATCTTTTGGGGTCTGATCAGCCCCGGGGGAGAGCCATTTGTATAATGAATTGTGGTCAGTTGGGTTACTAATTTTAAGGTAAATTAGTTATAATGGAGTGTTAGTTTGGGGTTTAGAATTGTTGTTTGAATCACTGAAGCTGATTTACAATATTAGCTGGGAAGTTTTTGAATTGGCTATTATGGATTTGATATTACAACAGAAAATAGTTATATTTATCATTGAGAATAAATAGGGGTGATAAATTACTGTAGATAAGGTATTCCATGTTATTGTCAGATAGAATACTGAGGATTCCTGAAGTAAAGAGCTTGTAAAGTGTCGGAAGGATTTCGATATGGTTAGCATTTGTTCAGGCTCTGGTTAACCATTAGGCCTTTTAAATATTATTAAATTTGACAGGAATATAGGACATCTGTGGTGATTTAGGATTATTGTAAGGATTAAGATAGATTGATTAAGGAAATGTAAGGACTTTAGAGATGGCCACTTATAGACATGTTTTTTCTAAAATCAATGATTTTAGATAGTCAAACAGTGAGACGCTTAGTGGCATTTTGAGAAATAGCAGAGAAAGGAATTACTGTTGAAATCGGTAAATATATATATTTAGGAACATATATAAATAGCACAGATACTTCTTAAACTAGATAAGCCACTGGACAGAGAATTGATACATGATTGGGATGAATGGATGCCCAAGAGTCATTATTGGGATGGATGCCCTAAGTCATTATTTAGGGTATATAAGGTTGATACCTGGGCAGAGCCAGGTATCAAAAGGGGGGTGGGTAAGTTAGTGGCCTATTGGATAAGAAACTTATAATAAAAAATAAATAAAAAAAATGTTTAGCTATCAGATAAAGCATATGAGAAACTTTTTGTTAACCAAGCCATGAACAGATGAACTACAGGTGAAGTCACTCAATCCAGTCCCAGAGGCTTGTTGGGGGGACCATACCAAGAACTCCTGGTGACAGCTAGCTGAAAGAGCTACCCGGATTCATATCGCACGGCGGGAGGGTAAGACACATTAACACTGTCGAACAATAAACAGTGTTCGAGAGGAGAACTGGAATTAACAGAATTCCGGTGGCCATCTCTCGAATGAAAAAACCCTCCCTATCTTTTCATCCCTGTTGTTGTTCATAGAAGTGAAGATGTGTCTGGCTCTTGCTAAGTGATGTGTTCTCGGGGAGAGGGTGAGGCTTCACATGGAAGCTGTTCGTCTGAGCTGTTTTATCGTGGGTGACATATTCCTGATACAGCACGTCCTACTTAAGTATGCGGAGAGTGGTAATTTGACCCATGGTTTAGACGATGAGGATTTTGTTCCAAAATAAGCATAAGAGATCCCTAGATCTGGGTAGACAGGAAGTTAGAGTAGAGGTTGGAAAGGATCTCTCAATGGAGTTTTATGTAGATCAAAATGGAGTCTCTAACTACATGGCAGTCTAGGACTCTGAGCCATTATGGCATATATCGGTGCAGGTTCCCATATTGATCGTGGACACAGGTCATAGCTCATTTGGAGAGAGAGGGCTATATGAATCCAATCACCCAGTATGGAAGAAGGTAGAGTATAGTGAAGGTGAGAGTTTTTGATTGTAATCAGGAGAGAGGGATGTATTGCATAAAGATACGCCTAACCCTTTAAATTGAAAATGAAGGAGGATCTAGGGTTGCAGTATGGATATGACCAGGTCTTGGTCGACACCCTAGTACGGTTCTGGGTAGAGGAGTTTAGGCCGGTATGGTAAAGCTGTTCACGAAAGCAGGAATGCCAGATAATGACAGGTGTATTGATTTGCACTATTTAAATCCCCAGGTTCCTCCCTTTACAGTGACCGGAGGAGATTATTACCGTTTGGCCCGGTACAGTACTCTTGGGAAATGATGTCAGGGCGAGGTTTTACCGACAGATTGGACAGGATTATGCTCCATTGTAATGCCTTTCACACTCATTCAACACCAAGACATGAAGTATAGCCAAATGGGAGAAAAGAGCTATTCCATCCGGATCTCTATTGGCTAAGTATATATACATTGATAACATTGGGGTTCCAGGGGGGGTGCCAGATGAGTCAAAGCAAGAAATCAGATCCTAGCAGGATTAGAGTTAAGCATTTCCGGGGGGTCTACTCTCAATAAGAACGTGGACTGGATTAATTATATTTATGATAATCAACAGCGCTTTAACAAGTATACCAGAGATGCTATTAAAGGTTTTGCAGAACAGACTGAAGCAACCAGCTGGATGGCTTGGCAGAAAAGAATTGCATTAGATATGTTAATGGCTGAAAAGGGAGAAGTATGCGTGATTATCAGGACCATGTTTGTGCTTACATCCCAAATAACACAGCTCCGGACGGATCAGTGACCAAAGCCTTAGCTGGTTTGACCACCCTGGCTCACGAGTTGGCAGAAAACTCTGGGGTGGATACTTCTCTGAATAATTGGTTTGATAGTATGTTTGGAAAAATGTTATGATCACTGTGTTATGGGATACATTCACCTGTGTGACTGTTTTAGTTTTAGGGGGCTGTTGTCTAATTCCCTGTGTATGAGGCCTTATTTCCAGGACTCTGGAGAAATCTATGACAATAGATGGTGCAGTATGGGCCGATTCCAGGTTCTGACTCGTGGAGGACTGAATGCATGTCTACAGAACAAGTGGACGAATCTGGATCTTTTATTTGTGGGGAATTTATATTTGATGAGACCATTTTTGATGTTTAGGGAGGCTAGGTTGTATCCCATCTCAATATTAGACTGTTTTTTAATGAAGATTGTAACGAAAATCCTGATAAGAAGAGTTATGATTCTGATGTAGGCCTGAGAAACAGTTATGGCGAATACAAGTGTTGGGTTATGTTTAGGTGATGTTTTGATGACAAGAAATATCTCTAATAAAAATAGAAATGGGCTTTTCAATATTACAATATAACTACAATGTGTGTTTGAATGTATAATATTTAATCAAAGGGTGGATATGTTAAGGGAATTTTTATCAATGATGACTAATTATGTATACATTTCAATCAGGACTGACTAGTCCAAATGCTATTATGTACTGTACATATATGAATTTTCTCTCTTGCTCCCATTCCCAATTGTATATAATATAGTCAGGAGTTTAGAACAGTGCCTTGGTACAAATGAATTAACTATCTCCAGATGGCAGGGACGGATTATCTCCAGACTGTCTAGAATGCTATCTACTCTGACGGACCTTGGCTTCAGGCGAGGAGGGAAGGCTCGAGAACTATAGGGCCTCTCTACTAGTGTCATGAAGAGATAGAACATTTAGAAAACGCTGACGTCATTTTCAGTTTATAACCTGTGGAAAAATGTGTATGTACCCAGTACTCTCTTGAATTAAACGCTGTTACCTGACTTTTAAGACCGGGGCTCTGTCCATTCTTATAAATTAAGGGTCTTACAAACCCTTCGAATGCATTGACAGAGTATTAAATTCTGATTGGGAAATAATACAGAGGAATTTAGAATTCCTTCAACATCTTCAAACATGTAAAATAGATTTATACATGTAAATAGTCATGTGGGCTGATTCAAATTATAAACAATGTTATCCTTTAACTGTTTTCATTATGAGGACTTTAAACCTTTCCTGTACATTCCATTCCATTGTAGTAAAATCCAATGTTGGGCCTGTTGTGGACAATTATATACATTTTAGTACTCTAGTAACAGACCAATCTGCTATACCCCCATAATAAAAATACATCTGAATTAAAACTAACTTTGTGTAATGGTTTGCTGCTCTCAACATCAAGATATTTGGTTAAAACGTATTGGCATTCTTATGGAATTTTACAAGTTCCTGGTCCTCTGTTTTATGAAAACGGTTCATTGGACAATATTGCATATTTTAAATCAGCTCACATCCATGACTATTCACTTTTACGTATGCATTTTAGACATTTGAAGATTAAATATTTAAATTATTGATAATGACATCTTCAGAAATCAGCAATTCAGACAGCTTTTGGGGCACATTACCACAATTGTGTGAATCATTTATAATCTTTATATCTCGTACTCCTGGATCATCATCATTTTAAGGCAAAATGGATTTTGTCCAACATTCTGCACATTCTCAATCATGATACATTTGATCTCAATACTGTTCTGTTCCGAAAACTATATTATTTTTTTGAACAGAGTGGACAAAGTTGTTGACTTTACCCTTTGTTAATTTAAAAAAAAAAATGCATTGTTTAGGAGTGCAAATGCAAATTGAGTTATTGCGCACTTCACAGGGTAGGTGTTCCCTAACGGAAATATACAAATGTATAACACGCCAATAGGCTCTCGCTAGCTTGTGCTTAGCTCTGCCCACCTCTTTGCTTGTTCTGCCTACTATGACTCATTTGTTCCCATTGGAAGCGACAGGCTGTGGTCTTAGTTTTATGCAACGGGTGGGTCTAATCCTGAATGCTGATTGGTTAAAACTGCATTCCAGACGGTGTCAATTCCACAAGTTGCCACCGCTAAATCTATTATGTTAAAAGGCCCATTTACTCTGTTCCATTTGACTGCGCAATCCACTGTCTCATCAGCCCAGCCAGGCATTTTATAAACATGATCTCCACTATAAAAAGTATCTAGACATTATCTCACATATATTTTAGACTAACATTTTGTTTTCAACAGGGAGATTTGAATAAACCTCACTGTCCATCTCCGACATTTGCAACATTGTTTCAATATTCAAATTCGATCTCCTGCTGTGACATAGTAATGAACTTGTCAGGATGAGACACAGACAGGCAGGCAGTCGAAATCATGAATCAGCTGGCATCATTTTTATGGATATATATATTTTTTTTAAATTAAAAGTAGCTCATTTGCAGTCTTTCCAGGTTCCGATTGAAGTGATTGTGTTACTGTTGCTGTGTCGTTGGCTAGCTCCTCTGAATAACAGTAACCTGACGAGTGAGCACATTTTCTATGACAAGGCAAGTGCGGCTACTTTGCCGTTATTCTGGCTGCACTTTTTGACTTGACTATGTTAGCCGTATTTGGCTAGCTAGCAAGCAAGGGATAAGAAAGTTGCCAGCCTGGATGACAATGGAACATTTAGAATGAACGACTGGGTCGCAACATTACAAACAAAACAAAAAGACTGAACAACTGGGTCGTGTCTCTAGCAACCCTAGATTTGTGTGGGGACTATATCTTGCAGAAGGATTAAATAGTATGAGTAAATTAGTCAAAATAAAGTTTAATGAAAATATGTCAATCATTATTTTAATATGTTGGTAACTCATGGTATAAAAGTGATAATGCCTTCGAAGACAGCGTTTGGAGGATATATTGGCACGGTTTGTAGGCCAACGACGAACAAAACCCGTGGGCACAAGACACTGCAATGCCTAGTTCGAATCCAGGCTGCATCACATCTGCAGGTAGCCAGCCTAGCGTTTGGCCAGTAACCGAAAGGTTGCTAGATGACTATGGTAGATGACTATGGTAAAAATCTGTTCTGCCTCTGAACCTGAAAAAGGCAGTTAACCCACTGTTCCTTGGCAGTCATTGTAAATAAGAATTTGTTCTTAACTGACTTGCCTAGTTAAATTAAAAAAATATATCCACTTAATATCCACTTATATACAATTTTCGGCTATGGAGGCACGAGAGAGTGGCTAAAGCCATGCCAGCTAGCTTCAAAAACACGTTAATCAGCTGGGTAACTACAATACATGAGCGTCATTGACGTGTGTTTCATAGAGAGGTTTGAATTAACGCAAATAAATTGTAATGTGTATATTTTACCTGATCTGGACTTGAACATCAAGGACGCGAGCGCCGCCATGTTGGATCACGTGACGTCAACGTTGTCACATCAAATTCTAAACTACTGACCGCTTGTCACTAGTTACCAGAGCCAAAGTCAAAATTGTCTACGTCCTAAAAAATCTTAAACAAAAATGAGCTTTTTGGTCTTAATTGAAGATTAAGTTTTGGCATAAGGTTGCCAGTGTGGTTAAGGTTTGGTTTAAAATAAAATTGTTAAAAAGAGAAATTGTAGAAATAGGCGGGGTTTAACCATAATTGTGGCTGTGGTAACTAGTTCGTCCACTAAACCCGCGGAATCCAAAATTATGAAAATCCAGTTACAAAAAGGCTCGAAAGTTAAAGAAATTATTTTTTGTCCTGAAAATAAAATATTGAACCCCTTCTACAAGAACGTGAGTAGATAATTATGTTCAATTAATTTGACAGACTTTAGATATTAACGTTGTATTGGTAGCTAAACGTTAGCTAGCCAACACGCCTCGAGAACATTTACTAGCTAATGTAGCTAGCTAAATGTAATAGTATGACATTAACCCAACCCATATGCCTCGAATGTTACTGTTACGATAATTACATACACGTTAACTGTAGCTTTAGTGTTTGCAGTATTTCAAGTAAAAACATGTGCATTAACAAGTAGTAAGTGTACTGCATAGTCTATCGAGTCGGGCTGCGCGCTCAGGACTGATTTCTGAGAACATGTCTACAACTTAATCTTCTGCAAGCTGTCAAACTATCGTAAATAAAGCACCAGCTAACTTACACGCGGTTTATCAGTGCCCAAAATCACTTTCTAGCTCAGTTCCAACTCTGTGTTTGTCAATGAAGCTAGCAAGTAGTAGCTAGCAGGCACATTGAGCAGTAGTGATATGTAGTACGCAAACGAGTCGTTATTTTTGAACGACTCTTTACTGACTCGAGTCATGATTAAATTGAACGAGTCACTGAGAAACTAGTCTTTCGTTTGATGTGTTCCGACCAATTATGTCAATAAACCAGATAGTAAACAGTAGCAGCAGCGTATGTGAGGAGTCAGTTAATGCAAAAAATGGGTCAGTGCAGCTAACTATTTAGCAGTCTTATGGCTTGGGGGTAGATGTTATTCAGGTTCCAGACTTGGTGATCTGTGCGGTAGTAGAGAGAACAGTCCGTGGCTGGTGTCGTTGACAACAATTGTTAGGACCGACCTTTGACAGCGCCTGGTATTCTAAACTGAAACTCATGATTAGTTGATTATTGGAGTCAGGTGTGTTAACGGGGTCCGGGACAAAAATGTGACACCAATTAGGCCCCTGAGGACTGGAGTTGCCCATCCCTGCTCTACCCTCTGTAGTGCCCTGGGGTCGGGTGCCAAGCAGTTGTCATACCAAGCGGTGATGGAGCCAGTCAAGATGCTCTCAATGGTGCAGTTGAAGATCTTTTTGAGGATCTGAGGGCCCATGCCAAATCTTTTCAGCCTCCTGAGGGGGAAGAGGCATTGTTGTGCCCTCTTCACAACTGTGTTAGGGTTTTTGGACTAGTGCTGGTCAAAATATCATATCACTATTTTATTTTATGATGGTGTGACGGTATTTAAATCAAATTATATTTGTCACATACACGTGTTTAGCAGATGTTATTGCGGGTAGGCGAAATACTTGTGTTTCTAGCTCTAACAGTACAGCAATATCTAACAGTAATATCTAACAATTGCACAACAATACACACAAATCTAAAGGAATGGAATTAAAAATATATAAATATTGGGCGAGCAATGTCAGAGGGGCATAGACTTAGATACAGTAGGATAGAATACGGTATATACATGTGAGATGAGTAATGCAAAATATGTTAACATTATTAAAGTGACTAGTGTTCTATTATTTTTATTTAACTGGGCAAGTCAGTTAAGAATAAATTCTTATTTAGAATGATGGCCTACCAAAAGGCCTCCTGTGGGGACGGGGGCTGGGATGAAGAAAAAAAATATATATATATGAGGTCGACCGATTAATCGGAATGGCTGGTTAATTAGGGCAGATTTCAAGTTTTCATGACAATCGGTAATCAGTATTTTTGGGCACCGATTTGTTTTTATTTTTTATTTATTTTTTAAATTGATTTTTTTAATACCTTTTATTTAACTAGGCAAGTCAGTTAAGAACACATTCTTATTTTCAATGAATGCCTAGGAACGGTGGGTTAACTGCCTTGTTCAGGGGCAGAATGACAGATTTTCACCTTGTCAGCTCGGGGGATCCAATCTTGCAACCTTACAGTCAACTTGTCCAAAGCAATAACGACCTGCCTCTCTCTCGTTGCACTCCACAAGGAGACTGCCTGTTATGCGAATGCAGTAAGCCAAGGTAAGTTACTAGCTAGCATTAAACTTATCTTATAAAAAACAATCATAATCACTAGTTAACTACACATGGTTGATGATATTACTAGATATTATCTAGCGTGTCCTGCGTTGCATATAATCTGACTGAGCATACAAGCATCTAAGTATCTCACTGAGCGATGGTAGGCAGAAGCAGACGAGTAAACATTCATTCAAACAGCACTTTCGTGCGTTTTGCCAGCAGCTCTTCGTTGTGCGTCAAGCATTGCGCTGTTTATGACTTCAAGCCTATCAACTCCCGAGATGAGGCTGGTCTAACCGAAGTGAAATGGCTAGCTAGTTAGCGTGTGCTAACTAGAGGGACGGAAGCTATACTGTTACACTGGCAATACTAAAGTGCCTATAAGAACATCCAATAGTTAGGTTAATGAAGGTTAAGGTTAAGGAAATACAAATGGTATAGAGGGAAATAGTCCTATAATTCCTATAATAACTACAACCTAAAACTTCTTACCTGGGAATATTGAAGACCCATGTTAAAAGGAACCACCAGCTTTCATATGTTCTCATGTTCTGAGCAAGGAAATGAAACGTTAGCTTTCTTACATAGCACATTGTTCACCTACAAACAAGCAAGATTTCTGACTCTCACAGACCTGTGACTTCTTCTTTAAGAGGCTCCTCTGTCCTCCACTCGTTACCTGTATTAATGGCACCTGTTTGAACTTGTTATCAGTATAAATCTCTAACAGTCACACTCCAAACTCCACTATGGCCAAGACCAAAGAGCTGTCAAAGGACACCAGAAACAAAATTGTAGACCTGCACCAGGCTGGGAAGACTGAATCTGCAATAGGTAAGCAGCTTGGTTTGAAGAAATCAACTGTGGGAGCAATTATTAGGAAATGGAAGACATACAAGACCACTGATAATCTCCCTCGATCTGGGGCTCCGCGCAAGATCTCACCCCGTGGGGTCAAATTGATCACAAGAACGGTGAGCAAAAATCCCAGAACCACACGGGGGGACCTGGTGAATGACCTGCAAAGGTCTGGGAGCAAAGTAACAAAGCCTACCATCAGTAACACACTACGCCGCCAGGGACTCAAATCCTGCAGTGCCAGATGTGTCCCCATGCTTAAGCCAGTACATGTCCAGGCCCGTCTGAAATTTGCTAGAAAGCATTTGGATGATCCAGAAGGAGATTGGGAGAATGTCAGATGAAACCAAAATACAACTTTTTGGTAAACTCAACTCGTCGTGTTTGGAGGACAAAGAATGCTGAGTTGCATCCAAAGAACCCCATACCTACTGTGAAGCATGGGGGTGGAAACATCATACTTTGGGACTGATCCGTGTAAAGGAAAGAATGAATGGGGCCATGTATCGTGAGATTTTGAGTGAAAACCTCCTTCCATCAGCAAGGGCATTGAAGATGAAACGTGGCTTGGTCTTTCAGCATGACAATGATCCCAAACACACTGCCCGGGTAACGAAGGAGTGGCTTCGTAAAAAGCATTTCAAGGTCCTGGAGTGGCCTAGCCAGTCTCCAGATCTCAACCCCATAGAAAATCTTTGGAGGGAGTTGAAAGTCCGTGTTGCCCAGCAACAGCCCCAAAACATCATTGCTCTAGAGGAGATCTGCATGGAGGAATGGGCCAAAATACCTTGAACCTTGTGAAGACTTACAGAAAACGTTTGACCTCTGTCATTGCCAACAAAGAGTATATAACAAAGTATTGAGAAACTTTTGTTATTGACCAAATACTTATTTTCCACCATAATTTGCAAATACATTCATTAAAAATCCTACAATGTGATTTTCTGGATTTCTTTTCTCATTTTGTCTGTCATAGTTGAAGTGTACCTATGATGAAAATTACAGGCCTCATCTTTTTAAGTGGGAGAACTTGCACAATTGGTGTCTGACTAAATACTTTTTTGCCCCACTGTATTTCCAAAATTTAAAATCACTCGGAGCTGATTTCCTGGTGTTTTTAGTCTTAAAAAAATAATTATTGCTCAGAAAAGTTGGAAGGCCAAATAAAACCGCTTGCGGGCCACCATTTGGGGAACCCTGATGTAAAACCTGGATTGCTGATGCTTTGTATTGGCCAGTGAGAGGCTTTGAAGCCACTGGAGTGTGAGGCCAGTCACGGCCTTCCTATTAATCTATATCCCCTACAAACCTCACTACCCCCCTTCCTCCGCCACCACCACCCAAAATACCACCCCAGCCCCATCCAACCTCTGACCCTGTCAAACTCCCCCATACAATTGACAATAAAATACATGTTCATCTGTTTCTTTCACCATACACCCATCACACATTCCAGTAACATGCTTCCCTACCAAGTTCAAATAATTCAATCCCATATGCCTTAATCTCATCCTACACTTACTCTAAAAAAAAAAACTACGAAAAACAACAGAACAGAACAGAACAGATGACCAGAGAACTGGAATGACATTTACTCTCCCGGGTGGCCAACACGAAAGCCACGCCACCAGTCTTCTGATCTGACCCGGTGAGTCATTGCTCAATAGCCCAGCATCAATAACCCAACAAGCAAACTAGGTTACCCAGATGGCTGGTTCAAAATAATCCAATGTGTGTTCTGTCCAATATTTATCCAAATTGGGTTGTTTTAAACCAAGCATTTTTTGTTGTTGACATTACTTAATCTCTACGGTTCCCATTACAAGACCCAATTTCTTGTACAGATTTCCTTTTACTATATTTTCCTCTGCCAGCAATCTAACCTAAACTTTTGGATTCATGTTTTTAACCTCTCCTCTCCCTAATTGCACCTGTATATATACTAAATAATTTACTTTGACTCCTGTTTGAGCAGGGATCCAACAAAATTGAATCTCTATCCCATTTTTTTGTAACCCTAACAACATCATTTCTATCCATAAATCCTCACGTTCTGACTTCCCTGATCTTAGACTACACAAAACTGATGCAGAATCTGAACATATTACTACTCTTCTTGGTTGCACCTCCTCTATCCATTGAGCGCTGTTCTTCCTGACATTGTACCCTAAGCGGAACCTAGGTTGAAGATGACCTAGAGCGGAACTACAACGTCAGAAGAACAGCACTCACTAGCGGTCTCTCAAGGCTAGTATGGCCAGAGAGGAAGGCCAATTTGGATACTCTTTAGCCTATTTAGGCCTACTCCAATAGATTGTACAATAAATATGTATGTTATCATTCTGGATGGAACATAATTAATAGTGCCAACCATACAGAATCCAATGGCGCCTGTCAACATAACACCATGGTTCTGATTTTTAACCTGCTTTGTCCATCCGCAGTCCGTCTCGACTGTCTGAGGCTGGACCCACCATGGGCAGCTACAGTGACTCCACCAGTGACCTGGACGAGGATCTCCCTGTGTATGACTTCCTCCAGCCCAGATGTAGCCTGAGCCAAGCCTCCCAGATCCACACAGACCAACCAGACCTGGTGGTCCTGGACAGCTCTCATACAGACCTCCCCATAGGGTTGGCTGATGTTATGATGATCAGTAGTGATGATGAGGAAGAGGATGTTCCCTATATCCCCCTGGCGCTGAGACTCAAACAGAGACAGGAGGGTTTGGAGCCTGCATCCTCCACACTCAGTAATGGACAGGACAACCATCACTCCTCACCTGACCTTCCTGGTGGTTTAGGCCTGTTGGCACCGAATGGTCACTCAGAGTCCGAACCTCTATTCACCTCATATGAGACCCTAAACAGTCATCGTAGGAAGGAGAAAAGTGGAGGACCAGACTGGGATGACCCAGAGGAGGCAGCTCTCCCTCAGCTGTGGCCCCCGCCAAAGCCATCCTCCTGGGCTAGGAGCACCATCTCCCCTGCCAAGAGGAAGCCCTCCAAGATGACTGGTGAGGAGATCCAGGGGTCCAGGGAGGTGCTGAGGAGGGAGGCCAGGGAGAGGCAACAGGGGGACAAGGAGGCGCGGATGCTGCAGCAGGAGAGGCAGAAGGCAGAGAAGGCGGCCCTGGCAGAGGCTGTGAAAGCACTGCGACCAGAGGAGTGCATCAAACACATGGTGGTGTCTGTGGATCCAGGTGTGTTGAAGAGAGGCAGGGGCTGTGTTTCGATTCCCTACCTTTTTCCCAGAGTGTGCACTTGCTCAGTCTCACCCGCATGGATTTAAAAGCATTGAATAGGTGTAAGTAAGGGCTACACAGAGGATTTTGTAGTTCCCATTTTCCAACATATGTGCGCGTGTGTGTGTGTAGCTCTGTTGCAGTTGGAAGGTGGGGGCCCTTTGCTGACGTCACTCCAGGCCATGGGCTGCAGCTGTGCCATAGAGAAACAGCCCCTCCCTCGCAGCGTCAACTGGGTCAGGAGAACACCTAGCACTCAGGTGACTGGAGCATCACACACACACACACACACACACCTCTATCGCTTCTCCTCTTGCCATGCTTATCCATTCTGTATTAACCAAGCACAAGTGTGTGTTCATCTTCATCTTAATCATGCAACGCAACTAGGGATGTGACAAATCAAAACTGTTTCTTAATGTTTAAACTGCCATTTTACATGTGAATTCACAATGCTGCCAAAAACTGTTTGGGTCTCATGGTGCATCCCTTTCAGATGGGTAAACATAGTACATGTACTATCATTACTGTACCTTAATTCCACCTTCTCATTTTCCATACAGGACTTAGCTGCTGTCTGTTGCCTTTCTCTGCTATTTTTCCAACGATTAATGACGATGACGTAGTGGTGGAGCGTCGCTCTCCAAAATAATTGATTCCTCGACTCCTTGATTGTTGACTCTCGGTTTCGACTCCCATTTCTGGGTGTCAAGATTCGATTCCGCTACAAATAGACTCCTAAGATTCAATATTTTTGGAGCAGAGGAGACTATTCCGGCGCCGACAGAGATGGCCGCCTCGCTTCGCGTTCCTAGGAAACTATGCAGTTTTTTGGTTTTTTACGTGTTATTTCTTACATTAGTACCCCAGGTCATCTTAGGTTTCATTACATACAGTCGAGAAGAACTACTGAATATAAGAGCAGCGTCAACTCACCATCAGTACGACCAAGAATATGACTTTCGCGAAGCGGATCCTGTGTTCTGCCTTTCACCCAGGACAATGGAATGGATCCCAGCCGGCGACCCAAAAAAACGACTTCGTAAAAGAGGGAAACGAAGCGGTCTTCTGGTCAGACTCCGGAGACGGGCACATCGTGCACCACTCCCCAGTATACTTCTCGCCAATGTCCAGTCTCTTGACAACAAGGTTGATGAAATCCGAGCAAGGGTAGCATTCCAGAGGGACATCAGAGACTGTAACGTTCTTTGCTTCACGGAAACATGGCTCACTGGAGAGACGCTATCGGAGTCGGTGCAGCCAGCTAGTTTCTCCACGCATCGCGCCGACAGAAACAAACATCTTTCTGGTAAGAAGAGGGGCCTTATGGCTAACGAGACGTGGTGTGGTCACAAAAGCATACAGGAACTCAAGTCCTTCTGTTCACCTGATTTAGAATTCCTCACAATCAAATGTCGACCGCATTATCTACCAAGGGAATTCTCTTCGATTATAATCACAGCCGTATATATTCCCCCCCAAGCAGACACATCGATGGCTCTGAACGAACTTTATTTGACTCTTTGCAAACTGGAATCCATACATCCTGAGGCTGCATTCATTGTAGCTGGGGATTTTAACAAGGCTAATCTGAAAACAAGACTCCCTAAATTGTATCAGCATATCGATTGCGCAACCAGGGCTGGCAAAAGCTTGGATCACTGCTATTCTAACTTCCGTGACGCATATAAGGCCCTGCCCTGCCCTCCTTTCGGGAAAAGCTGACCACGACTCCATTTTGTTGATCCCTGCCTACAGACAGAAACTAAAACAAGAAGCTCCCACGCTGAGGTCTGTTCAACGCTGGTCCGACCAATCTGATTCCACACTCCAAGACTGCTTCCATCACGTGGACTGGGATATGTTTTATATTGCGTCAGACAACATTGACGAATACGCTGATTCGGTGTGCGAGTTCATTAGAACGTGCGTTGAAGATGTCGTTCCCATAGCAACGATTAAAACATTCCCAAACCAGAAACCGTGGATTGATGGCAGCATTCGCGTGAAACTGAAAGCCCGAACCACTGCTTTTAATCAGGGCAAGGTGTCTGGTAACATGACCGAATACAAACAGTGTAGCTATTCCCTCCGCAAGGCAATCAAACAAGCTAAGCGTCAGTATAGAGACAAAGTAGAATCTCAATTCAACGGCTCAGACACAAGAGGTATGTGGCAGGGTCTACAGTCAATCATGGATTACAAAAAGAAAACCAGCCCCGTCACGGACCAGGATGTCTTGCGCCCAGGCAGACTAAATAACTTTTTTGCCCGCTTTGAGGACAATACAGTGCCACTGACACGGCCTGCAACCAAAACATGCGGCCTATCTCAACCACACTGCCCTAACTGGACAAGAGGAATACCTATGTGAGAATGCTGTTCATCGACTACAGCTCGGCATTTAACACCATAGTACCCTCCAAGCTCGTCATCAAGCTCGAGACCCTGGGTCTCGACCCCCGCCCTGTGCAACTGGGTACTGGACTTCCTGACGGGCCGCCCCCAGGTGGTGAGGGTAGGCAACAACATCTCCACCCCGCTGATCCTCAACACTGGGGCCCCACAAGGGTGCGTTCTGAGCCCTCTCCTGTACTCCCTGTTCACCCACGACTGCGTGGCCACGCACGCCTCCAACTCAATCATCAAGTTTGCGGACGACACAACAGTGGTAGGCTTGATTACCAACAACGACGAGACGGCCTACAGGGAGGAGGTGAGGGCCCTCGGAGTGTGGTGTCAGGAAAATAACCTCACACTCAACGTCAACAAAACTAAGGAGATGATTGTGGACTTCAGGAAACAGCAGAGGGAACACCTCCCTATCCACATCGATGGAACAGTAGTGGAGAGGGTAGCAAGTTTTAAGATCCTCGGCATACACATCACAGACAAACTGAATTGGTCCACCCACACAGACAGCATCGTGAAGAAGGCGCAGCAGCGCCTCTTCAACCTCAGGAGGCTGAAGAAATTTGGCTTGTCACCAAAAGCACTCACAAACTTCTACAGATGCACAATCGAGAGCATCCTGGCGGGCTGTATCACCACCTGGTACGGCAACTGCTCCGCCCACAACCGTAAGGCTCTCCAGAGGGTAGTGAGGTCTGCACAACGCATCACCGGGGGCAAACTACCTGTCCTCCAGGACACCTACACCACCCGATGTTACAGGAAGGCCATAAAGATCATCAAGGGCAACAACCACCCGAGCCACTGCCTGTTCACCCCGCTATCATCCAGAAGGCGAGGTCAGTACAGGTGCATCAAAGCTGGGACCGAGTGACTGAAAAACAGCTTCTATCTCAAGGCCATCAGACTGTTAAACAGCCCCCACTAACATTGAGTGGCTGCTGCCAACACACTGACTCAACTCCAGCCACTTTAATAATGGGAATTGATGGGAAATGATGTAAAATATATCACTAGCCACTTTAAACAATGCTACCTAATATAATGTTTACATACCCTACATTATTCATCTCATATGTATACGTATATACTGTACTCTATATCATCTACTGCATCTTTATGTAATACATGTATCACTAGCCACTAACTATGCCACTTTGTTTACATACTCATCTCATATGTATATACTGTACTCGATACCATCTACTGTATCTTGCCTATGCCGCTCTGTACCATCACTCATTCATATATCTTTATGTACATATTCTTTATCCCCCTACACTTGTGTGTATAAGACAGTAGTTTTGGAATTGTTAGTTAGATTACTTGTTGGTTATTACTGCATTGTCGGAACTAGAAGCACAAGCATTTCGCTACACTCGCATTAACATCTGCTAACCATGTGTATGTGACAAATAAAATTTGATTTAATTTATTTGCTGTACTTCTGAGAACATCAACACTCTTGCATCTTTTATAGCGATCTACCGAGGGACGGAGAGAGAGGGGTGGGGCACAGTATAGGCAGTTCGTGCACTAGGCCTATCTATGGAAATGGAATGCTGTATCTTGCAATTTCTTGGCTTGCCATGTCTTGCAACTTCAGTAAAAAGCAGAGTCTATCGTCAATGAATAGGCAAGGATATTCTACACGCAACAGACTGATAACTGAACACACACTCGCATTATTAGGGAAGCAAAAGAGCAGGGTTGTAATCATTAGTTCAAACAGTTTGCAACTTAAACGAGAGTTTCTATTGGACAAATTCAGGTAGGTCCCTCCCGGTTTTGCTCAGTTTGCTTCCATTCTGAAACGTTTGCAACAGAATACTGAATATGCCCCAGGCGAGCCATGGTGAGGGAGGGAGGGAGAGAAATGAGGGGGCAGGCACAAAGAACTGATGTGCATATGTCCTGGTAATCTGAATCTTGCAACGTTTGTCTTGAATGCCTTGCAAATTTACCAAAGTAGCCTAAAGTTTGCCCTTTCCTCCCTGGTTTCATTTAAATTACACAACTTTCCCCAGGCCTTTATTGCCTATCGTCTAGTCAGGCTATAACACGGAAAATAATGTTTTGTGATAACTGCACTGGGATTTTAATTATGTGGGGGGATGTTTTTTGGTTAGGGATTTTTCTTCACGTTATGTATCCCAATCTCTTTTAAACGTTCACACCCCTACACTCAACCCATAGCTTTTTGTAGTCGTGTTGAATCCGTGATGCATTATGGGTACATTTTTACTGATTGACTGATGTACAAATAATAACGAGTAGTTATTCATTATGCCAGGTGATTTGTAGATCAGTCATTTGGCAGTCGCTGACTGCAGTGGTTGATCTATGTCGAACAAGCAAATCAAAGCCCTTAATCTCTGTTGCTTCTCAGACAGGTGAGGTGTTGTGTATCCCGGAGGCCCACACAGTGATGCAAGTACCTGTTGATGACTTCATCAACCTGATCCACAGCTACACTCAGGTGAGTGACACCTCTCTGGGTTGGGCATGGCTATGGTTTCATCCCACTTCCTGTTTCTGCTGACTAGCTTGAATGTGCTAGTTGGGGAGGGGTGTACAGAGTGTACAAAACATTAGGAACACCTTACTAACATTGAGTTGCACCCCCCTTTGCCCTCAGAACAGCCTTAATTCATCGGGGCATGGACTTTACAAGGTGTCAATCGTTCCACAGGGATGCTGGCCCATGTTGACTCCAATGCTTCCCACAGTAGTCAAGTTGGCTGGCTGTCCTACAGGAAACTGTTTGTGTGAAACTCAGCAGCATTGCAGTTCTTGGCACACTCAAAACTATTTTCTTGCCCATTCACCCTCTGAATGGCACACTTACACAATCCATGTCTCAATGGTCTCAAGGTTAATTTTTAAAATGTTTAACCTGTCTCCTCTCCCTCAGCTACACTGATTGAAGTGGATTTAACAGGTGACATCAATAAGGGATCATATCTTTCACCTGGATTCACATGGTCAGTCTGTCATTGAAAGAGCACCAGTTTGCGCTGTTCTGTGAAGGGAGTACATACCGTTGTACAAGATCTTCAGTTTCTTGGCAATTTCTCTCAGAATAAGACTGACGAGTTTCAGAAGAAAGGTCTTTGTTTCTGGCCATTTTATTTTTTTGTACCCTTTTTTTTTTCTCCCCAATTTCGTGTTATCCAATTGGTAGTAGTTAGTCTTGTCTCATCGCTGCAACTCTGGTACGGACTCGAGAGGCGAAGGTCGAGAGACATGCGTCCTCCGAAACACAAGCCGCACTGCTTCTTGACACAATGCACAGCTAGCCGCACCAATGGGTCGGAGGAAACACCTGGCAACCTGGTCAGCGTGCACTGCGCCCGACCCGCCACAGGAGTCACTAGTGCGGGATGGGACAAGGATATTCCTGTCGGCCAAACCCCCAACCCAGACGAGGCTGGGCCAATTGTGCGCCACCCCATGGGCCTCCCGGCTGCGACAGAGCCTGGGCTCAAACCCAGAATCTCACGCACAGCTAGCACTGCATCGCCTTAGACGACTGCGCCACCCGGGAGGCCACGTTTCTGGCCATTTTGAGCCTGTAATTGAACCCACAAATGCTGATGCTCCAGATACTCAACTAGTCTGAAGAAGGCCAGTTTTATTGCTTCTTTAATCAGAACAACAGTTTTCAGCTGTGCTAACATCATTGCAAAAGGGTTTTCTAATGTTCAATTAGCCTTTTAAAATGATAAACTTGGACTAGCTAACACAACGTGCCATTGGAGCACAGGAGCGACGGTTGCTGGTAATGGGCCTCTGTACGCCTAAAAATCGGCCATTTCCAATAGTCATTTCTGTATTTCTGATCAATTTGATGTTATTTTAATGGACAATTTTTTTTATTTTCTTTCAAAAACAAGAATTTCTTAGTGACCCCAAACTTTTGAACGTTAGTGTAGAAAATGGTAAACCCTTGAATGAGTAGGTGTGTCCAAACTTTTGACTGGTACTGTATGTAAATTAGATTTCAGTATTTCATGTTCAATTAAAACATGTTTTCACTTTGTCATTGTGGGGTATTGTGTGTAGATGGGTGAGAAAATATCATTTATTCAATTTTGAATTCAGGCTGTAACACAACACAATGTGGAATAAGTAAAAGGGTATGAATACTTTCTGAAGGCACTGTGTTATTCAGTACAACTACAACTCTGATCTAAAGATGAATGCATTTTTTCCCTCAAACATTGAAATTGTTTTGACTTTACAAATTGTTACATAGTCATTGAACACAGGTCACTTTAATAATGTTTACATACTGTTTTTTACCCACTTCATCTGTATATACTGTATTCTAGTCAAAGCTCATCCTATATAACTACAGCTGTACACACCTTTTCTATTAATATACTGTCCACAATGTATGTACATACCATTATATGCATATAGTGCTTAGAGAAAGTTTGAAAACTTCAGCATTTTCTTTAGTTCTGCCTACATTTGACCTAAAATGTACTAATACACTGAACAAAAATATAAATGCAACAATTTCAATGATTTTACTGAGTTACAGTTCATATAAGGAAATCAGTCAATTGAATTAAATTCATTAGACCCTAATCTATGGATTTCACATGACTGTGAATACACCTGTTGGTGACCGACACTTAAAAAAAAGGATTGGGGCGACATATCTCCTTTGCATACAGTTGATCAGTCTGTTGATAGTGGCTCGTGGAATGTTGTCCCACTCCGCTTCCATGGCTGTGCTAAGTTGCTGGATATTGGCAGGAACTGGAACATGCCATTGTCTACATGGATCCAGAGCATCCAAACTTGCTCAATGGTGAGAATGCAGGCCATGGAAGAACTGGGACATTTTCAGTTTCCAGGAATTGTGTACGGATCCTTGCGACATACTGCCGTGCATTATCATACTGAAACATGAGGTGATGGGGGCGGATAATTGGCACAACAAAATGGGCCTCGGGATCTCGTCGCGGTATCTCTGTGCAAATAAATTGCCATTGATTAAATGCAATTGTGTTCGTTGTCCGTAGCATATGTCTGCCCAAATCATAACCCCACCACCAACATGGGACACTGTTCACAATGTTGACATCAGCAAACCGCTCAACCACACAACGCCATACACACTGTCTGCCATCTTCCCGGTACAGTTGAAACCGGGATTTGCCCACTAAAGTTGGTTACGACGCCGAACTGCAGTCAGGTCAAGACCCTGCTGAGGACGATGAGCACGCAACTGAGCTTCCCTGAGACCGTTTCTGACAGTTTGTGCAGAAATGATTCAGTTGTGCAAACCCACAGTTTCATCAGCTGTCCGGGTGGCTGGTCTCAGACGATCCCACTGGTGAAGAAGCCGGATGTGGAGGTCCTGGGCTGGCGTGGTTACACATGGTCTGCGGTTGTGAGGCCTGTTGGACATACTGCCAAATTCTCTAAAACAATGTTGGAGAGGTGGCTTATGGTAGAGAAATTAACATTAAATTCTCTGGCAACAGCTTTGGTGAATATTCCTGCAGTCAGTATGACATTGAACGCTCCCTCAACTTGAGGCATTTTAGTGGCCTTTTATTGTCCCCAGCACAAGGTGCACCTGTGTAATGATCATGCCATTTTTCATGCCGTCTTGATATGCCACAACTGTCAGGTGGATGGATTATCTTGAATTAGGACAAATGTTCACTAACAGCGATTTAAACAAGTTTGTGCCAAACATTTGAAAGAAAATCTTTTTATGCAAATGGTAAATTCTGGGATCTTTTATTTCAGCTCATGAAATATGGGACCAACACTTTGTTGCTTTAATTCCTTTTTTAAGTATAGATGAAGTGTATCTGATTTAAACAAATGGCACAAAACAATTATACTTTTTAATTTCTTTATTGAGCATGTTGATCCAACATTCACTTTCTTTGTGAGAAAAAGTATGTGAACCTCTAGATTAATGAACTAAATAAAGTGTATGAAAGTAGTCAAATTGATTATTTTGTCCCATATTCCTTGCATGCAATGACTACATCACGCTTGTAATTCTACAAACTCCTTGGATGCATTTGCACTTTTTTCTTGTTGTGGGTTATGTTTTGCCCGACCAGAATTGAATGGTGAATAATGTCTTGTGCCATTTTCTATTAAAGTAAGAGAAGAACATGTTTTTGAACAGTTCTAAATTAATCTTGATAATGCCATGATTTATGGAAAACCTTGAATGTATCATGAATAATGATGAGTGTAAAGCTTACAGAGGCTACAACAAAACATCCTAAAATGCTGACATGGGCTCACCATTGACAATGACAATGACCCGGAAGAGCATATTAGCATGTTTTGTTGTAGCATATTGCTGATTTTATAAACTGGGTGGTTTGAGCCCTGAATGCTGATTGTCTGAAAGCTGTGATATCAGACCCGCATACCACTGATATGAGAATTTATTTTTACTGCTCTAATTACATTGGTAACCAGTTAATAATAGCAATAAGGCACCTCAGGGAAGGGCTGTATCCAGGAACTCCACGTTGCGTTGTGCTTAAGAACAGCCCTTAGCCGTGGTATTTTGGCCAGAATCCACACCCCCTCTGGCCTTATTGCTTAAAAATACCTTGTTGTCGAGCAACAATAACAACAACCAAAAAGGCATAGTCACACATTGATGATGTACAGTATTTCATGCTAAAAATGCGTAAAAAAAATACACAAAACAACCGTTGCCGTCTCAACACTTTTGTTGATAATAATTGCATCAATCCAGGACACTTTTACAACTATTAGGCAATACACTGTTACTAGATTCTGACCTCCCTCACTCCTGTCTGTATGTTACCCAGGAACAGAGGAGTGGAGGTGCAGACTGTAGCGCCTCTTTGACCTCCTGGATCCTGGGTCTGCAGGCTCGCAACCCTGGCAGGACCCCCAGTCTGGTGGTCATAGACCTGGAGAAATACTTCAGGTGAGGGGGCTGGAGAGGGATGTGGTGTGTGTCCCAAATGGCACCATATTGCCTACAAAGTGCATTATGTAGGGACAAGGTACTATGCCACCGTCCACTTGGGGATATTTCTAATAGTTTTATAAAGCATTTTGATCAATTATTTTTTTAAATTAAGCATTCATAATTAAATGGTTTATTGCTAGAAGTTATTATAAAGTGTTAGCATTTCAAATAAGTGTGACTTGGAGGAAGGAAAAGTGTTTCTTTTGGAAACATCAAACTTCGTCAAGCTGTGTTACATAAAAGTCCTCAATTTTGCCCCAAAAAACATTGTTTTACCTACAGATCCCAGAAATCCCAGAATCAGAAGAAGTTCCGGGATGCGGTCCTGGGGGATGAGCAAGCAGCAGTAAAGGGGGCAGTGAAAAAGAAGAGGAAGAAAGATGAAGGTGATGCACTGCCCAAGGTGTCTCGAGTTGAGGTAGAGGAGGTGGGTTGTCATGATTAACAGCTGGTAATTGTTTGACAATATAGTGTGTGGAATTGTCTTTGCAAATACTATTTGAGCAAGTTTTTAGTCTTTGAAACCAACTCAACTAAGGGCCGATCTGTCTCGGACAAGGTTACTTACTTATTTTTATTTAACCTTTATTTAATTAGGCAAGTCAATTAAGAACAAATTATTATATACAATGAAGGCCTACCAGGAGGCAAAAAGCCTCCTGTAGGGATGAGGGCTGGGATTAAAAATAAGAAAATTAGGACAAAACACGCATCACAACAAGAGAGACGTCACACCACTACATAAAGAGATACCTAAGACAGCAACAGAATGGCAGCAACACAGCATGGTAGCAACATGACAACAACATGGTAGCGACACAACATGGCAGCAGCACAAACATGGTACAAACATTGTTAGGCACAGACAACCGCACAAAGGGCAAAAAGGTAGAGACAACTATACATCACATGAAGCAACCCTACATTTGTCAGTAATATTGTCCATGATGGAGTCTTTGAATGTAGATGGAGATAAAACTGTCCAGTTTGAGTGTTTGTTGCAGCTTGTTCCAGACGCTAGCTGCAGCGAACTGAAACGAGGAGCGACCCAGGGATGTGTGTGCTTTGGGGACCTTTAACAGAATGTGACTGGCAGAACGGGTGTTGCATGTGGAGGATGAGGGTTGCAGTAGGTATCTCAAATAGGGGGGAGTGACGCCTAAGAGGGTTTTATAAATAAGCATCAACCAGAGGGTCTTGCTTCAGGTTTACAGAGATGACCAGTTTAGTATGGTCATCTGAATAAGGGTTAGTTTGGCAGCTGGGGTGAAAGAGGAGTGATTACGATAGAGGAAACCAGGTGTAGGTTTAACCTTAGCTTGCAGCTTTGATATGTGTTGAGAGAAGGACAGTGTACCAATTGGTGCCAATTGCATGCTCACTCTAAACTTGAAACATCTGTGGCATTGGGTTGTGTGACAACTGCATTTTTGTGGCCTTTTATTGTCCCCAGCACAAGGTGCACCTGTGTAATGATAATGCTGTTTAATCTGCCACACCTATCAAGTGGATGGATTATTTTGGCAAAGGAGAAATGCTCATTAACAGGGATGTAAACAAATTTGTGCACAACATTTTAGAGAAGCTTTTTGTGAGTATGGAACATTTCTGGGATCTTTTATTTCAGTTTATGAAACAGTGGACCAACACTTTACATGTTGCGTTCAGGGAGGAGGGGAGTATTGATCAGAGGTCCTTCAAAAGGGGGGTGGCCCACCCCTGGTGTAGATGAAGGGGAGGAGTCAGGTTAAATAAGGATTTTTAAGCCTTGAGACATGGATTGTGTGTGTGCAATGTTTTGAGTGTGACGAACTGCGCCGCTGTTGGACTTTTCATGCGCAACAATTTCCTGTGTGTATCAAGAATGGTCCACCTCCCAAAGGACATCCAGCCAACTTGACATAACTGTGGGAAGCAGTGGAGTGAACATGGGCCAGCATCCCTGTGGAACGCTTTCTATACATTCTAGAGTCCATGCCCTAATGCTGTTCTGAGGGCAAAAGGGGTGCAACAAAGTATTAAGAAGTTTTTCCAAATGTTTTGTACACTGTATATAACGGTGCCATATGAATGCATTTCAAATGGGTATAGAGTAGCCTTAACAACGCAATTATCACAACATAAGTTGTAATATGGCTTTTTTTTCCTGGCTTGGTTCCCCCATGATTTACACACACCGCTGCTGCAGCCCGAAGCACAGCTCAGGCCTGTTTTGATTTTGTCATCAAAAAAAAAGTATTCTCCTGTGCTAGAGTCTGCACTAGAATGGTCCGACTACACAATATTATGTCGGTTGCATTAAATGATGCTCTGTATTGGTTGTTTTCATGATTTTGGATAGGAATTATTGGAGAAAAAAAAATCTCAACTGAAGGCCTAAGTCCAATAGTCACGGTCTGCCACTTTCATTATTTTACCCAGATTTTAGTAGAGATGCAGAGAAGCATATTTAGTTTCTTTAAAAAAATAACCACCCTCAGGAGGGTACAGATAGCTCGAGGTATGCTTAGATATGTAGAAAAATAGACATTTGTTTACATACATTATGGGTCTAGATTGCAGGAAAAGGCTGTTTTCGGGTGTTTGAAAAATGCTAAATTCTCAAACTTACGGTCGGGAGGCCTAGCACTCCTACGGACCACCCCCCAGCCATCCTCACGTACTTTGGGCCCCCTCAGATTTTTGGGGTGTATGACGCCCCTGCACACCCATGTCCACTTGTATGGAGTAAAGGTAAGCCTACATGCTTCATGTCATGTAGGACACTTGTGTGACAGTTTTCCAAAGTACCTCTGTAACAGTCTCTTGATCCTCCAACATCCATCCCATCAGGCTGTGGTACACCTGCAGCTACACACAGGGGTTCAGGTGCATTTCCTGTCCACCTGGAAGGATTTCTCTGACCACATTGCCATGGCAACCAAAGCAGTAGCTGAGGCCCCATTCAAGTGAGTGAGCTGCTGTGACAGATAAATGGTCAACTGTGTAATTTCAATATAGAACCACTCAATCAGTAAGTCATTACAATATACAGCTGTGCAGAGTTGTAAGGGAGTAACATCTCATATATTGTGTGTTTGTGTGCGTGTCTGTCTCCAGACGAGAGAGGGAGAAGACAGGCTTCTCGTTCTACCTGGAGAGTGAGTGGGCTGGAGGCCAGAAAGTGGACAAGGCTGGGAAAGGACTGCTGCAGGTCTGGAAGAGACAGATCCAGCAGCTGAACAGAGTCAGCCAAGATATGGCCTCTGCCATCCTCGCTGCCTACCCCTCTCCACAGCTTCTCAACCAGGTAAAACTACACATAATACGTACATACACATACAGCATGTGTTTTCCCCACACTGAATCTCACAATTGCTCTCCGCATTGTGATGTCGTTGGCAGGCGTACAGTCGGTGCAAGTCAGAACGTGAGAAACTGTCACTGCTATCGGACCTCCTGATTCGCAGAGGGGAGGGCGTGACTTCCACAACTCGCCGGGTTGGTCCTGAGCTCTCCAAGCGTCTCTGCCTGGTGATGACATCATCAGACCCCCAGTAGACCCTGGACTCCATGCTTTGACCCTTTTATGATGTCATGCATCTGACCAGTGACCTCAGTAGTGGAAGAGTGGAGTTGGACTGATGTTTTAAATCTGTGTTCTTCATCACTAGTCTTCAGCCCTGCCTCTGGGGACCTATATGATGTGCAGGCTTTTGCTCCAGCTCAGCACTAACGCACTTCATTCAACTAATCAAGGACTTTGTGATTGGCTAATCCATTGTGTCAGACATGTTAGTTCGGGGCTGGAACACATATGTGGGTCCTCAGGAACGTTAACTATGGAGCACAGTGACATTTGGATTTGGATAGTGTCCCGTTTTATGACATCCACCTTGGTTTGTAATATACTTTTTATTTTATTAAAGCGTCTAATACAATCATGGGATTTTGACCAAAATAGATAGTCAATAATAGACACCACCTATATTACATAGCACACAAGTGGGTTAGAGAAACCTGTACTTTAAAAAGACTAGTGAGTTTTCTCTGTTGCTATTTTATTTGCTGTTTCTAAACATTTCCCTATCTTTGGATTAGGTATATTCACAAGTTTAGACAAGAGCACCACAATAACTCAAAATCAAACCAGAGTTTCTAAAAAAAAAAAGGTGTTTTGTGGTTTATTTCCAAATGACAACAATGTTACAATGAACAGGGGAAAAGATCAAATGTTCCTCGTCTTGTACTTGCAAAAATATTAATTAACAGTACATGGTTTATTAGTGACTCCAGTGTGGAAAGTTGTGTGAGTATTTATCTGGTTGAGTAGAGTTGAGAGTTCACAGAAGATTGTGACTCTGAATACTCAGGTCAGGTGTTCCTCCAGGACACGAGGCTACTCTAGTTTAAAGTTGTACAGTGCCTTGCGAAAGTATTCGGCCCCCTTCAACTTTGCGACCTTTTGCCACATTTCAGGCTTCAAACATAAAGATATAAAACTGTATTTTTTTGTGAAGAATCAACAACAAGTGGGACACAATCATGAAGTGGAACGACATTTATTGGATATTTCAAACTTTTTTAACAAATCAAAAACTGAAAAATTGGGCGTGCAAAATTATTCAGCCCCCTTAAGTTAATACTTTGTAGTGCCACCTTTTGCTGCGATTACAGTTGTAAGTCGCTTGGGGTATGTCTCTATCAGTTTTGCACATCGAGAGACTGAAATTTTTTCCCATTCCTCCTTGCAAAACAGCTCGAGCTCAGTGAGGTTGGATGGAGAGCATTTGTGAACAGCAGTTTTCAGTTCTTTCCACAGATTCTCGATTGGATTCAGGTCTGGACTTTGACTTGGCCATTCTAACACCTGGATATGTTTATTTTTGAACCATTCCATTGTAGATTTTGCTTTATGTTTTGGATCATTGTCTTGTTGGAAGACAAATCTCCGTCCCAGTCTCAGGTCTTTTGCAGACTCCCATCAGGTTTTCTTCCAGAATGGTCCTGTATTTGGCTCCATCCATCTTCCCATCAATTTTAACCATCTTCCCTGTCCCTGCTGAAGAAAAGCAGGCCCAAACCATGATGCTGCCACCACCATGTTTGACAGTGGGGATGGTGTGTTCAGCTGTGTTGCTTTTACGCCAAACATAACGTTTTGCATTGTTGCCAAAAAGTTCAATTTTGGTTTCATCTGACCAGAGCACCTTCTTCCACATGTTTGGTGTGTCTCCCAGGTGGCTTGTGGCAAACTTTAAACGACACTTTTTATGGATATCTTTAAGAAATGGCTTTCTTCTTGCCACTCTTCCATAAAGGCCAGATTTGTGCAATATACGACTGATTGTTGTCCTATGGACAGAGTCTCCCACCTCAGCTGTAGATCTCTGCAGTTCATCCAGAGTGATCATGGGCCTCTTGGCTGCATCTCTGATCAGTCTTCTCCTTGTATAAGCTGAAAGTTTAGAGGGACGGCCAGGTCTTGGTAGATTTGTAGTGGTCTGATACTCCTTCCATTTCAATATTATCGCTTGCACAGTGCTCCTTGGGATGTTTAAAGCTTGGGAAATCTTTTTGTATCCAAATCCGGCTTTAAACTTCTTCACAACAGTATCTCGGACCTGCCTGGTGTGTTCCTTGTTCTTCATGATGCTCTCTGCGCTTTTAACGGACCTCTGAGACTATCACAGTGCAGGTGCATTTATACGGAGACTTGATTACACACAGGTGGATTGTATTTATCATCATTAGTCATTTAGGTCAACATTGGATCATTCAGAGATCCTCACTGAACTTCTGGAGAGAGTTTGCTGCACTGAAAGTAAAGGGGCTGAATAATTTTGCACGCCCAATTTTTCAGTTTTTGATTTGTTAAAGTTTGAAATATCCAATAAATGTCGTTCTACTTCATGATTGTGTCCCACTTGTTGTTGATTCTTCACAAAAAAATACAGTTTTATATCTTTGTTTGAAGCCTGAAATGTGGCAAAAGGTCGCAAAGTTCAAGGGGGCCGAATACTTTCGCAAGGCACTGTATGTATCTGATATCTTTCTCTTTCTATTGCAACAGTGTAACAGCTATAGTTGGTTCAAAGATAATTATTCTCTTTGCCTAAATCATTCTATTACCCTATAGTCTTACATACATACATACATACATACATACAGTACAGGATACAGATGGTGTATATACTGTCTAATGAAATTCTTACTTGCAGGTTCCTTCTTGACAATGCAACAACTATAAGAATAATAAAAGATAAGGATACGAACATAAAGTAAATGGCTCCGTAGAATAGAATACATTGTGTAGCATGAGTATAATACAGGAAGGCACTATTTAAAATACCACATTTACACATGTATCGGGGAATTGGGGGGGAGGGGGGAAGTGCCGTATTAAATTGTGCGGTATTGGCTACCTGGCGCAAAGTCACTGAATCAACCACAAATGTTGGTTAGCGGGGCTCGAATGTGTACAGATGGGTCGGTGTGCCAGAGAAGACACTGTAGAAAGACCATGCCAGCTGTCCAGTCCAGATACTCTTACTCTGTTGGAGCTGGGGTAGAGTTCTGGGATGTGAGCATACTTGTTGTGCCTGACACTAACTACTAGTCAGAGACCAGGAGTTGTCATTGTTTCCAAGCACAGCTTAATTATTCCATCCCCACTGGCTGATTCCTTTTATATCAAACCAAATCAAATTTTATTGGTCACATACACATATTTAGCAGATGTCACAAACACGTATTTAGCAGATGTCACAAACACGTATTTAGCAGATGTCACAAACACATATTTAGCAGATGTCACAAACACGTATTTAGCAGATGTCACAAACACATATTTAGCAGATGTCACAAACACGTATTTAGCAGATGTCACAAACACGTATTTAGCAGATGTCACAAACACGTATTTAGGAGCTTAATGCTTGTGTTCCTGGCTTCAACAGTGCAGTAGTATCTAACAATACACACAAATCTAAAAGTAAAAGAATGGAATTAAGAAATAAATATTAGGATGAGCAATGTCGGAGTGGCATTGACTAAAATACAGTATATACATATGAGATGAGTAAAGCAGTATGTAAACATTATTAAATACAGTATAAACATATGAGATGAGTAAAGCAGTATGTAAACATTAAATACAGTATATACATATGAGATGAGTAAAGCAGTATGTAAACATTATTAAATACAGTATATACATATGAGATGAGTAAAGCAGTATGTAAACATTATTAAATACAGTATATACATATGAGATGAGTAAAGCAGTATGTAAACATTATTAAATACAGTATATACATATGAGATGAGTAAAGCAGTATGTAAACATTATTAAATACAGTATATACATATGAGATGAGTAAAGCAGTATGTAAACATTATTAAATTGACTAGTGTTCCATTATTAAAGTGACCAGTGATTCCATTTCTATAGTGCAGCAGGCTCTAAGGTCAAAAATCAAATTTATTTGTCACATACACATGGTTAGCAGATGTTAATGCGAGTGTAGCGAAATGCTTGTGCTTCTACTTCCGACAATGCAGTAATAACCAACGAGTAATCTAACCTAACAATTACAAAACTACTACCTTATACACACAAGTGTAAAGGGATAAAGAATATGTACATAAAGATATATGAATGAGTGATGGTACAGAACGGCATAGGCAAGATGCAGTAGATGGTATCGAGTACAGTATATACATATGAGATGAGTAATGTAGGGTATGTAAACATTATATTAAGTAGCATTGTTTAAAGTGGCTAGTGATACATTTTCCATCAATTTCCTTCAATTCCCATTATTAAAGTGGCTGGAGTTGAGTCAGTGTGTTGACAGCAGCCACTCAATGTTAGTGGGGGCTGTTTAACAGTCTGATGGCCTTGAGATAGAAGCTGTTTTTCAGTCTCTTGGTCCCTGCTTTAATGCACCTGTACTGACCTCGCCTTCTGGATGATAGTGGGGTGAACAGGCAGTGGCTCGGGTGGTTGTTGTCCTTGATGATATTTATGGCCTTCCTGTGACATCGGGTGGTGTAGGTGTTCTGGAGGGCAGGTAGTTTGCCCCCGGTGATGCGTTGTGCAGACCTCACTACCCTCTGGAGAGCCTTACGGTTGTGGGCGGTCTCAGGAAGGTGCCGGGTGTTAGCCGGCTAGAGATGGCCTTGAGATATAAGCTGTTTCAGTCTCTCGGTCCCAGCTTTGAAACATCTGTACTGACCTCGCCTTCTGGATGATAGCGGGTTGAACAGGCCCTTGCTTGGGTGGTGGATGTCCTTGATGATCATTTCGGCCTTCCTGTTACATCAGGTGCTGTAGGTGTCCTGGAGGGCAGGCAGTGTGCCCCCGGTGATGCGTTGGGCAGACCGCACTACCCTCTGGAGAGCCCTGTGGTTGTGGGTGGTGTAGTTGCCATACCAGGCGGTGATATAACCCGACAGGATGCTCTCAATTGTACATCTTTAAAAGTTTCTGAGGTTCTTAGGGGCCAAGCTGAATTTCTTCAGCCTCCTGAGTTTGAAGAGGCGCTGTTCCGCCTTCTTCACCACGATGTATGGGTGGACCATTTCAGATTGTCAGTGATATGTACACCAAGGAACTTGAAGCTTTCCACCTCCGCTGTGGTCCCATAGGGGTGTGCTCCCTCTGCTGTTTCCTGAAGTCCACAATCGGCTCCTTAATTCTGTTGACATTCAGGGAGAGGATATTTTCTTGGCACCACTCCGCCAGGGCCCTCACCACCTCCCTGTAGGCTGTCTCGTCACTGTTGGCTTACTGTTGTCGGCAAACGTATATGTCACTGCCACGGTACATCTTCCCTCACTCCACTCTGCCTCCCAGTAACATCGGCTCACACAGTGAGTCTGTGTCTGTCAGCGTAGTGTCCAGAGCATGGAGGCACTACCAGGAGACAGGCCAGTACATCAGGAGACGTGGAGGAGGCCGTAGGAGGGCAACAACCCAGCAGCAGGACCGCTACCTCCGCCTTTGTGCAAGGAGGAGCACTGCCAGAGCCCTGCAAAATGACCTCCAGCAGGCCACAAATGTGCATGTGTCTGCTCAAACAGTCAGAAACAGACTCCAGAAGGGACATCCACCTTGGTTTGTAATATACTTTTTATTTTATTAAAGCGTCTAATACAATCATGGGATTTTGACCAAAATAGATAGTCAATAATAGACACCACCTATATTACATAGCACACAAGTGGGTTAGAGAAACCTGTACTTTAAAAAGACTAGTGAGTTTTCTCTGTTGCTATTTTATTTGCTGTTTCTAAACATTTCCCTATCTTTGGATTAGGTATATTCACAAGTTTAGACAAGAGCACCACAATAACTCAAAATCAAACCAGAGTTTCTAAAAAAAAAAGGTGTTTTGTGGTTTATTTCCAAATGACAACAATGTTACAATGAACAGGGGAAAAGATCAAATGTTCCTCGTCTTGTACTTGCAAAAATATTAATTAACAGTACATGGTTTATTAGTGACTCCAGTGTGGAAAGTTGTGTGAGTATTTATCTGGTTGAGTAGAGTTGAGAGTTCACAGAAGATTGTGACTCTGAATACTCAGGTCAGGTGTTCCTCCAGGACACGAGGCTACTCTAGTTTAAAGTTGTACAGTGCCTTGCGAAAGTATTCGGCCCCCTTCAACTTTGCGACCTTTTGCCACATTTCAGGCTTCAAACATAAAGATATAAAACTGTATTTTTTTGTGAAGAATCAACAACAAGTGGGACACAATCATGAAGTGGAACGACATTTATTGGATATTTCAAACTTTTTTAACAAATCAAAAACTGAAAAATTGGGCGTGCAAAATTATTCAGCCCCCTTAAGTTAATACTTTGTAGTGCCACCTTTTGCTGCGATTACAGCTGTAAGTCGCTTGGGGTATGTCTCTATCAGTTTTGCACATCGAGAGACTGAAATTTTTTCCCATTCCTCCTTGCAAAACAGCTCGAGCTCAGTGAGGTTGGATGAAGAGCATTTGTGAACAGCAGTTTTCAGTTCTTTCCACAGATTCTCGATTGGATTCAGGTCTGGACTTTGACTTGGCCATTCTAACACCTGGATATATTTATTTTTGAACCATTCCATTGTAGATTTTGCTTTTTTTTGGATCATTGTCTTGTTGGAAGACAAATCTCCGTCCCAGTCTCAGGTCTTTTGCAGACTCCCATCAGGTTTTCTTCCAGAATGGTCCTGTATTTGGCTCCATCCATCTTCCCATCAATTTTAACCATCTTCCCTGTCCCTGCTGAAGAAAAGCAGGCCCAAACCATGATGCTGCCACCACCATGTTTGACAGTGGGGATGGTGTGTTCAGCTGTGTTGCTTTTACGCCAAACATAACGTTTTGCATTGTTGCCAAAAAGTTCAATTTTGGTTTCATCTGACCAGAGCACCTTCTTCCACATGTTTGGTGTGTCTCCCAGGTGGCTTGTGGCAAACTTTAAACAACACTTTTTATGGATATCTTTAAGAAATGTCTTTCTTCTTGCCACTCTTCCATAAAGGCCAGATTTGTGCAATATATGACTGATTGTTGTCCTATGGACAGAGTCTCCCACCTCAGCTGTAGATCTCTGCAGTTCATCCAGAGTGATCATGGGCCTCTTGGCTGCATCTCTGATCAGTCTTCTCCTTGTATAAGCTGAAAGTTTAGAGGGACGGCCAGGTCTTGGTAGATTTGTAGTGGTCTGATACTCCTTCCATTTCAATATTATCGCTTGCACAGTGCTCCTTGGGATGTTTAAAGCTTGGGAAATCTTTTTGTATCCAAATCCGGCTTTAAACTTCTTCACAACAGTATCTCGGACCTGCCTGGTGTGTTCCTTGTTCTTCATGATGCTCTCTGCGCTTTTAACGGACCTCTGAGACTATCACAGTGCAGGTGCATTTATACGGAGACTTGATTACACACAGGTGGATTGTATTTATCATCATTAGTCATTTAGGTCAACATTGGATCATTCAGAGATCCACACTGAACTTCTGGAGAGAGTTTGCTGCACTGAAAGTAAAGGGGCTGAATAATTTTGCACGCCCAATTTTTCAGTTTTTGATTTGTTAAAGTTTGAAATATCCAATAAATGTCGTTCCACTTCATGATTGTGTCCCACTTGTTGTTGATTCTTCACAAAAAAATACAGTTTTATATCTTTGTTTGAAGCCTGAAATGTGGCAAAAGGTCGCAAAGTTCAAGGGGGCCGAATACTTTCGCAAGGCACTGTATGTATCTGATATCTTTCTCTTTCTATTGCAACAGTGTAACAGCTATAGTTGGTTCAAAGATAATTATTCTCTTTGCCTAAATCATTCTATTACCCTATAGTCTTACATACATACATACAGTACAGGATACAGATGGTGTATATACTGTCCAATGAAATTCTTACTTGCAGGTTCCTTCTTGACAATGCAACAACTATAAGAATAATAAAAGATAAGGATACGAACATAAAGTAAATGGCTCCGTAGAATAGAATACATTGTGTAGCATGAGTATAATACAGGAAGGCACTATTTAAAATACCACATTTACACATGTATCGGGGAATTGGGGGGGAGGGGGGAAGTGCCGTATTAAATTGTGCAGTATTGGCTACCTGGCGCAAAGTCACTGAATCAACCACAAATGTTGGTTAGCGGGGCTCGAATGTGTACAGATGGGTCGGTGTGCCAGAGAAGACACTGTAGAAAGACCATGCCAGCTGTCCAGTCCAGATACTCTTACTCTGTTGGAGCTGGGGTAGAGTTCTGGGATGTGAGCATACTTGTTGTGCCTGACACTAACTACTAGTCAGAGACCAGGAGTTGTCATTGTTTCCAAGCACAGCTTAATTATTCCATCCCCACTGGCTGATTCCTTTTATATCAAACCAAATCAAATTTTATTGGTCACATACACATATTTAGCAGATGTCACAAACACATATTTAGCAGATGTCACAAACACGTATTTAGCAGATGTCACAAACACATATTTAGCAGATGTCACAAACACGTATTTAGCAGATGTCACAAACACGTATTTAGCAGATGTCACAAACACGTATTTAGGAGCTTAATGCTTGTGTTCCTGGCTTCAACAGTGCAGTAGTATCTAACAATACACACAAATCTAAAAGTAAAAGAATGGAATTAAGAAATAAATATTAGGATGAGCAATGTCGGAGTGGCATTGACTAAAATACAGTATATACACATGAGATGAGTAAAGCAGTATGTACACATTATTAAATTGACTAGTGTTCCATTATTAAAGTGACCAGTGATTCCATTTCTATAGTGCAGCAGGCTCTAAGGTCAAAAATCAAATTTATTTGTCACATACACATGGTTAGCAGATGTTAATGCGAGTGTAGCGAAATGCTTGTGCTTCTACTTCCGACAATGCAGTAATAACCAACGAGTAATCTAACCTAACAATTCCAAAACTACTACCTTTTACACACAAGTGTAAAGGGATAAAGAATATGTACATAAAGATATATGAATGAGTGATGGTACAGAACGGCATAGGCAAGATGCAGTAGATGGTATCGAGTACAGTATATACATATGAGATGAGTAATGTAGGGTATGTAAACATTATATTAAGTAGCATTGTTTAAAGTGGCTAGTGATACATTTTCCATCAATTTCCTTCAATTCCCATTATTAAAGTGGCTGGAGTTGAGTCAGTGTGTTGACAGCAGCCACTCAATGTTAGTGGGGGCTGTTTAACAGTCTGATGGCCTTGAGATAGAAGCTGTTTTTCAGTCTCTTGGTCCCTGCTTTAATGCACCTGTACTGACCTCGCCTTCTGGATGATAGCGGGGTGAACAGGCAGTGGCTCGGGTGGTTGTTGTCCTTGATGATATTTATGGCCTTCCTGTGACATTGGGTGGTGTAGGTGTCCTGGAGGGCAGGTAGTTTGCCCCCGGTGATGCGTTGTGCAGACCTCACTACCCTCTGGAGAGCCTTACGGTTGTGGGCGGTCTCAGGAAGGTGCCGGGTGTTAGCCGGCTAGAGATGGCCTTGAGATATTAGCTGTTTCAGTCTCTCGGTCCCAGCTTTGATACAACTGTACTGACCTTGCCTTCTGGATGATAGCGGGTTGAACAGGCCCTTGTTTGGGTGGTGGATGTCCTTGATGATCATTTCGGCCAAGCCGAATTTCTTCAGCCTCCTGAGTTTGAAGAGGCGCTGTTCCGCCTTCTTCACCACGATGTATGGGTGGACCATTTCAGATTGTCAGTGATATGTACACCAAGGAACTTGAAGCTTTCCACCTCCGCTGTGGTCCCATAGGGGTGTGCTCCCTCTGCTGTTTCCTGAAGTCCACAATCGGCTCCTTAATTCTGTTGACATTCAGGGAGAGGATATTTTCTTGGCACCACTCCGCCAGGGCCCTCACCACCTCCCTGTAGGCTGTCTCGTCACTGTTGGCTTACTGTTGTCGGCAAACGTATATGTCACTGCCACGGTACATCTTCCCTCACTCCACTCTGCCTCCCAGTAACATCGGCTCACAGAGCACCTGCCTCTTGTGGGTAAGCCTGTGAACATACAATGGATGTGTTCTGCTCCCCCCCCCCCATGCCACCTTGTTCACCTCAAATAGGCCGATCATAATGTATTGTGAGCTCACAGGCATCTGACAGGAGAGACAAAAAAGCCTTTCAATGATCACGTTCTCTTTCAGCTGCCCTAGAAATCAGAAATCATTTCATTAACATTGAAAGCTATGAGCTTGTGTGCATGTCTGCATGTGTGTATACTTGCATCCATAAGTGTGTGTATATTAAATTACATTTTAGAAACTTTTAGGGGTTCCTGGGCTTGTCTTTTCAGGAGATTTCATTTTGCAGGAAAGAGTGAGAGAAGAGTAAAAAGGGAGTAATGTACCACCTAAACAGGATGTTTATGGAGCTTCTGGTCTTTATATGATTCATCATATGACCCTTCAGCAGATACTGTTACACAAAACAATTTATATTTACCACACAGATTTTTGTGGCATAAAGTTAAGATAGCAGACAGGGGAGGTGATATACACTGCTCCAAAAAATAAAGGGAACACTTAAACAACACACTGTAACTCCAAGTCAATCACACTTTTTTAAAATCAAATTGTCCACTTAGGACGCAACACTGATTGACAATAAATGTCACATGCTGTTGTGCAAATGGAATAGACAACAGGTGGAAATTATAGGCAATTAGCAAGACATCCCCCAATAAAGGAGTGGTTCTGGAGGTGATCCCCACAGACCACTTCTCAGTTCCTATGCTTCCTGGCTGATGTTTTGATCACTTTTGAATGCTGGAGTTGCTTTCACTCTAGTGGTCGCATGAGACGGAGTCTACAACCCACACAAGTGGCTCAGGTAGTGCACCTCATCCAGGATGGCACATCAATGCGAGCTGTGGCAAGAAGGTTTGCTGTGTCTGTCAGCGTAGTGTCCAGAGCATGGAGGCGCTACCAGGAGACGTGGAGGAGGCCGTAGGAGGGCAACAACCCAGCAGCAGGACCGCTACCTCCGCCTTTGTGCAAGGAGGAGCACTGCCAGAGCCCTGCAAAATGACCTCCAGCAGGCCACAAATGTGCATGTGTCTGCTCAAACAGTCAGAAACAGACTCCAGAAGGGTGGTAATGAGGGCCCGACGTCCACAGGTGGGGGTTGTCCTTAGAGCCCAACACCGTGCAGGACGTTTGGCATTTGCCAGAGAACAACAAGATTGGCAAATTCGCCACTGGCGCCCTGTGCTCTTCACAGATGAAAGCAGGTTCACACTGAGCACATGTGACAGACGTGACAGAGTCTGGAGACGCCGTGGAGAACGTTCTGTTGCCTGCAACATCCTCCAGCATGACCGGTTTGGCGGTGGGTCAGTCATGGTGTGGGGTGGCATTTCTTTGGTGGGCCGCACAGCCCTCCATGTGCTCGCCAGAGGTAGCCTGACTGCCATTCGGTACCGAGATGAGATCCTCAGACCCCTTGTGAGACCATATGCTGGTGCGGTTGGCCCTGGGTTCCTCCTAATGCAAGACAATGCTAGACCTCATGAGGCTGGACTGTGTCAGCAGTTCCTGCAAGAGGAAGGCATTGATGCTATGGACTGGCCCGCCCGTTCCCCAGACCTGAATCCAATTGAGCACATCTGGGACATCATGTCTCACTCCATCCACCAACGCCACATTGCACCACAGACTATCCAGGAGTTGGCGAATGCTTTAGTCCAGGTCTGGGAGGAGATCCCTCAGAAGACCATCCGCCACCTCATCAGGAGCATGCCCAGGCATTGTAGGGAGGTCATACAGGCACGTGGAGGCCACACACACTACTGATCCTCATTTTGACATGTTTTAAGGACATTACATCAAAGTTGGATCAGCCTGTAGTGTGGTTTTCCACTTTAATTTTGAGTGTGACTCCAAATCCAGACCTCCATAGGTTGATAAATTTGATTTCCATTGATAATGTTTGTGTGATTTTGTTGTCAGCACATTCAACTATGTAAAGAAAAAAGTATTTAATAAGAATATTTCATTCATTCAGATCTAGGATGTGTTATTTTAGTGTTCCCTTTATTTTTTTGAGCAGTGTATGTAATACTCTGAGTAAAATAAATATTTTGGGATTTTCACACGCCAGACATTATTTCCTAAAGGTCTTAACTAGTATTGCTAGCATCAGGACCCTGTAGCTTACCACCAAAGCATTTATTGGTCAGGGGCGATAGTACTTCAGGTCTCAGGAAGGCAACCGCGCTGACTTTGCTAAACTAGCTCCCTAGACATCATGTCATTGGCTACAATCGAACCATCTGTTTCAAATGAGAAAATACTCACATTTACTTAGTAGACCCTGGACGACCTCCTCTGTGGACATAAAGACAAGTCATCACACACTACTGACAACACGAGAGCCACAATCAGTAGCCAATTGGTGAACTCTGCAGATAGAAATTCCAAGAATAGAGCTGACCTGATATCTTATTTTTACATGTCAGAGAGCCATGTTAGTTCTACAAAGCATATTTCTTCTGAACGTTCCAAAACATTGCGCCCTGAACGAGCCCTAGGCTAAACTGACCTTAATTAATATTTTTCAATTTTCACCTAAAATGACAGACTCAAATCTAACTGCCTGTAGCTCAGTACCTGAAGCAAGGATATACATATTCTTGATACCATTTGAAAGGAAACACTTTGAAGTTTGTGGACATGTGAAATTAGTGTAGGTGAATAACACATTAGATCTGGTTAAATAATTTTATTTTTTACAATAATCTTTCAAATGCAAGATAAAGGCCGTACTGTATTATTCCAGCCCAGGTGCAATTTATATTTTGGCCACCAGATTGCAGTGTATGTGCAAAGTTTTAGACTGATCCAATGAACCATTTATCTGTTCAAAATGTTGTATTAAGACTGCCCAAATGTGCCTAATTGGTTTATTAATACATTTTCAAGTTCATGTGTTGTGCACGTTGTGCACTCTCCTCAAACAATAGCATGGTATTCTTTCACTGTAATAGCTACTGTAAATTGGACAGTGCAGTTAGGGCAGAATTGAAGATTTCTGCCCATATTAGATATGTCTATGTCCTGTGAAATATTATTGTTACTTACAACCTCATGCTAATCACATTAGCCTACGTTAGCTCATCTGTCCCACGGGGGACACACCAATCCCATAGAGGTTTAAGTGATCAGTGACCGTGTTATGGGCAACTTCTCTTTTAGATATCTTCTCCAGTTATTCCTTGCAGACAACTGCCAGTTGTTGTCTCAGCTCCGATAGAGATTAAAAAAAAATATATATATACACACAGTGGGGAGAACAAGTATTTGATACACTGCCGATTTTGCAGGTTTTCCTACTTACAAAGCATGTAGAGGTCTGTAATTTTAATCATAGGTACACTTCAAATGTGAGAGACGGAATCTAAAACAAAAATCCAGAAAATCCCATTGTATGATTTTTTAAATAATTAATTTGCATTTTATTGCATGACATAAGTATTTGATCACCTACCAACCAGTAAGAATTCAGGCTCTCACAGACCTGTTAGTTTTTCTTAAGAAGCCCTCCTGTTCTCCACTCATTACCTGTATTAACTGCACCTGTTTGAACTCGTTAGCTGTATAAAAGACACCTGTCCACACACTCAATCAAACAGACTCCAACCTCTCCACAATGGCCAAGACCAGAGAGCTGTGTAAGGACATCAGGGATAAAATTGTAGACCTGCACAAGGCTGGGATGGACTACAGGACAATAGGCAAGCAGCTTGGTGAGAAGGCAACAACTGTTTGCGCAATTATTGGAAAATGGAAGAAGTTCAAGATCACGGTCAATCATCCTCGGTCTGGGGCTCCATGCAAGATCTCACCTCATGGGGCATCAATGATCATGAGGAAGGTGAGGGATCAGCCCAGAACTACACGGCAGGACCTGGTCAATGACCTGAAGAGAGCTGGGACCACAGTCTCAAAGAAAACCATTAGTAACACACTACGCCGTTATGGATTAAAATCTTGCAGCGCAGGCAAGGTCCCCCTGCTGAAGGCAGAGCATGTCCAGGCCCGTCTGAAGTTTGTCAATGACCATCTGGATGATCCAGAGGAGGAATGGGAGAAGGTCATGTGGTCTGATGAGACAAACACCACACGCTGTGTTTGGAGGAAGAAGAAGGATGAGCACAACCCCAAGAACACCATCCCAACCGTGAAGCATGGAGGTGGAAACATTCTTTGGGGATGCTTTTCTGCAAAGGGGACAGGATGACTGCACCGTATTGAGGGGAGGATGGATGGGGCCATGTATCGCGAGATCTTGGCCAACAACCTCCTTCCCTCAGTAAGAGCATTGAAGATGGGTCGTGGCTGGGTCTTCCAGCATGACAATGACCCGAAACACACAGCCAGGGTTGCCCTGAGGAGTGCCCTAAGGAGTGGCTCCGTAAGAAGCATCTCAAGGTCCTGGAGTGGCCTAGCCAGTCTCCAGACCTGAACCCAATAGAAAATCTTTGGAGGGAGCTGAAAGTCTGTATTGCCCAGCGACAACCCCATAACCTGAAGGATCTGGAGAAGGTCTGTATGGAGGAGTGGGCCAAAATCCCTGCTGCAGTGTGTGCAAACCTGTTCAAGAACTACAGGAAACGTATGATCTCTGTAATTGCAAACATAGGTTTCTGTACCAAATATTAAGTTCTGCTTTTCTGATGTATCAAATACTTATGTCATGCAATAAAATGCAAATTAATTACTTAAAAATCATACAATGTGATTTTCTGGATTTTTGTTTTAGATTCCGTCTCTCACAGTTGAAGTGTACCTATGATAAAAATTACAGACCTCTACATGCTTTGTAAGTAGGAAAACCTGCAAAATCGTCAGTGTATCAAATACTTGTTCTCCCCACTGTATATATATATATATATATATATATAAATAATTGTTGATACACATTTTTTTTTTTATTAGGATTCAATTGAGAAACTCATTTTTGATTTTGACAATTCAAATGTATCAATAATTGTAATTTTATATATACAATGTCATTATTGATATCAATATTTGGAATTATCTATATCAAAAACGGTTTGATATAAAAATGTGATTTGTTTATATCAATAATTACATTTGATTTTTTTTTAATCAATTGTCGAATCCACATATGCTAATATGTTTAGCATATTTACGATTTAAGCCAATCAGCTTCTAGTACCTTGAATGCCAATGAAGAGGGTGGAGAGCGACCGAAACAGTTATTCAATTTGACTACCTACTTCACATTTCTAAGGTGAAAGAAAAATATATATTTTTTAAATAAATATTTAATTGCATACTACCTAGCCCCATTTATACCTGGTTCTAACATGCGTCCATTGTACTGATGTTGGCCACATTCTGATTGTGTACACATTTCTCGACAGGTGTAGACAATCAAAATACATATTGTGATCTGATTGTGATTAGATCTTCCTGACCACCTCCAGAGGTAGTCGAAGACGCATTGTGTATGGATATCCTTGAAGTGTAAACAAATCCAAATGGAGAAAAAGTGTTCTTGTTCCCATGTCCAATGCCAACGCAAAATCTAATATTTGAAAACAGGCTACAAATAGGCCAGTAATAGCATAATTTAAACTACAAATGTGTTGGAGATGCATGCAGAGAAGGACTATGATGGAGTTGCAGCAGAAGAATGCAGTGCATGGCAAGGTATAATGTGTAGTAGGCCTAATTCTCTGCTTCCATCTGGCCACTCTAGTGTAAAGGCCTGATTGGTGGAGTGCTGCAAAGATGGTTGTCCTTCTGGAAGGTTCTCCCATATCCACAGAGGAACTCTGGAGCTCTGTCAGACTGACCATCGGGTTCTTGGTCACCGCCCTGACCAAGGCCCTTCTACTCCGATTGCTCAGTTTGGCCAGGCGGCCAGCTCTTGAAGAATCTTGGTGGTTCCAAACTTCTTCCATTTAAGAATGATGGAGGCCGCTGTGTTCTTGGGGACCTTCCCCAGATCTGTGCCTCGACACAATCCTGTCTCGGAGCTCTACGACAATTCCTTCAACTTCATGGCTTGGTTTAGCAGGACAGTTGACAGGTGTGTGCCTTTCCAAATCATGTCCAATCAATATAATTTACCACAGGTGGACTTCAAGGATGATCAATGGAAACAGCATGCACCTGAGCTCAATTTTGAGTCTCACAGCAAAGGATATTTACTTACTTAACTAAGGTATTTCTGTCTATTATTTGTAATACATTTGCGGCTGCAGGGCGCCCTTATGTAGGCCTGGGACCAATTTATTTATTTTTTAGTTACTCAGTCGGGCTCTCAACTTACTGTTGAGAGTTAAAGTAATAGAATATGCAATGTGTAATTTTGAAATGTATCGACAATGTATCGACAGTCACTCAACTAGCCCATGTCAGCAATATATATATATTTTTTAACATTGTGTGTTAGTCTACTGGCCAGCTATCTAAACTTCTAGTAAGCAGGGTCAATTTACAGACAACAGTGGTGCCCATTGATCATCAGTTATCATATTAAAAACCTCAAACATTTGCCTCCACATATGGCCCGCGGGGATTCCCAAAGGGCATAAGGTGAGGGTAAGTGGACGAGGGTGTGTCTTTTATGACTTTGAAACACAACCTTAGGCTGCATTTCAAACTCAAAAGTCGACAGCCCTCGGCCCTAAACCCTCAAATCAGACGTGTCCACTTCATTTGAGGGCTGAGGGGATAGGGTGTGTCTTTTAAGTGTTTGGAATGCAGCCCTGGAGTTTGGACTGCAGCCATGATTGATCGCACACTCCAGAACAGTAGGTGGCGGCATGCACCTTAAACGTATGTTTGCGGACCGCCATGATATAATAGAAGAAGAATAAGGAAGTAGCTATTTTTTCAGAGGTAAGTAGCCAGTTAGTTAGCTAGAAAACTGACAACTGTAACGTTAGCTACTAAAACATGACAACATGGCACAGATTTCGTTATGGAAAGTCTCTCATGAAAGATCTCATCAACAGCATATCTAACAAATGCCAATGAGATTACGTCTAGTTAGCTAGTAAGTAGCTAGCTGCCTAGTTTTGCTGACATGAATGAAAAGCTAGCTTGTGAAGTTGTCTCTAGCTAGCTGTTCCAACGAAAGAAAATCCAAATAAATGCTTTGTCAGCAAATAACATACAATTATCCATAGCAGACGGATAGTTAGCTAGATAACTAACGTTAGCTTATGTTTGTGTCGCCTGTCGTGTCAGTCAGGTAACACTCATCATGAGAATAAACGAAGATACCTTACTGGAGGGGAAAAGCGTCGTACTGGTGCCTTACAACGCAGATCATGTACCCAGGTAGGAAAAAAACTGTAATTTGTTCAATTGATTGTCCCGCTGTAATTGCTTATTCTAGTCGTGAAATCACGTATTCATTGTGTTTGTTTTGTTGCATCCTATACAAAGATTACGTTCTGTTGTTGCAGAATGTAATAACTAGCAGTAGTTTATTGTATAGGCTTGCACTTATACATTATTTACCTGCATCTGTTTTTCACCATTTACCTTTTATCTACCTGTTTTCCCGTCTGTGTGGTTGCAGCTACTACCCGTGGATCAGCTCTCCTGATGTCTTATCTGTATCTACCTGTCCCTTTCTGCACCCGTGACCTGTGCATGTATCTTATCTACCTCTCCATGTATCTTATCTACCTCTCCATGACAGGTACCACCAGTGGATGGGCTGTCCTGAGCTGCAGCAGCTGACTGCATCTGAGCCGCTGACTCTAGAGCAGGAGTATGACATGCAGAGGAGCTGGAGGGAGGATGATGACAGTGAGCCTTCGTCATACACTCTCACACACACACAAGCTGTGGTATTTTAAGGCGCTCTTTAGGATGGTCTCTACACTTTAACGCCCTTATTGTAGTCACTCTGTCTTGCTCTCTCTCTCATGAATGTTTCATGTAATGTAGGGTCTTGACCCAGTAAAGGGGATTTTAAAATACATTTTTTAGTTTGTTTTGATTCCCAAACTCTGTTTTTCAGAGTGCACCTTCATCATCCTGGATAAACAACGGTGGGCGGACCCTGCCGTACAGGAAGAGCAGTGCATGGTGGGAGATGTCAACATCTTCCTGACGGACCCCAGTGACTCCTCCCTCGCTGAGCTGGAGATCATGATCGCAGGTCACACACACCTATAATAAATGTGTAATAAACATGCTACAACAAGGGTGCACAAGTTCACTTGTTCCTTGTTTGTACTCAGTTTGTCAATTAATATAATTGGTCACATACTCCTGGTTTTGTATCAGTTACACAGCTTTTGCATGTCCTGTGTAGAGCCCAGTTACAGAGGCAAAGGCCTGGGAAAAGAGGTCACACGGATGATGATCTGCTATGGTACGTACAGATATTTCACTATGACATAAATTTAGATTAATATTGAGATGTTAAAACGTTTGGAATTTAGAATCAGGGTTTTGGAACCTTGTGATTGTGCTGCCATAGTAACAGCTGTGCTGTGTTCCGTTGTCAGGGGTGACCAAACTTGGGATCCGGAAGTTTGAGGCAAAGATCGGCCTGGACAACAAAGTCAGCATTGCCATGTTCAAAAGGTTCCACTTCCACGAGGTAAGCAGGGTTTTATATGTGGTGTTAATCACATCCCCACCTAGGGGAAACCTTTATAAACAACTGCAATATGTTGGTCATCCTTACTTTAGTTATTTAAAGAGGGATTATTATAGCTCTGTATATCAGTTCAGTTTCCCCAACTCAATGGCTACGTTGAAAACACTGAAATTGTTCAAGTGTATTTATTGTATATGCAGTCAGAGTACCTCATTTCTCTAGGTCTTTTCCAAAGTATGATACTCTTGTAGCTGTATATTCACCCTAACCCCTAGCCCTTGACTTCTGCCCCCTGCAGCTGTCAGTGAGCGAGGTGTTCCGGGAGGTCACCCTGGGCATGACGGTGGACCAGGCGGTGCGGACCCGGCTGCTGGGGGACATGGCCTTCATGCAGGAGAGAGAGTACAGGAAGGACCGGGACAGCCGGCAGGAAGTGACGTCGTCACACGCCACCCTGTGAACCACTGCTGCTACAGATTCGCTACCCTCCTTCCCGAAGTGTGCGTTCATTCACTCCCCCCTCATTTAGAAAGCATTGGATGGGTGTAATCATGGGTTAGACTAGAGGGACTTTAACACATTTCCTACATCTGTCCATTCCTTTTAAATCCATAGGGGGAAGGGGCAGTGTACAGGTGCACACTTCGAGGAGAAGAAACAGAATTTGGCTTTGGTAGAAGATGCGCTTAGGCACAGATCTAGGATCAGCACCCCATCCCCCAATCTTAACCATTAGGGAGGGAATGTAAGACTGACCCTAGATCAGCGCTTAGGGGCAACTTCCTCCTGTCAGACAAAGGCATTCTGGGTACAGTCGAATACCTGGAATGGAGAGTTTAATTGGGCGAAGGACCCCATGGCCTGTGGCTGCTATAGGCTACCGTTGAACGGAACTTTGTTGTTTATACATGGCCGGGGAAAACTCCAGGCCTCAAATTTAATAACCATAATAAGAGTTAATGGCTACTCGGTGGGTCTAAAAACAATTCCCTGAACTCTATTCACGCTTGCTATCTAGACTCCACAGAGCACAGTAGATTTTCTGATGGTGATACGCCCTGTCAGAAACACAGTTTTCACCCATATAATGGGACAAAGTTATTTGTATTTTGCTTGGATGATAATGTATTGTAGAGCTTGTAGTCAGTCAGTAGTCATCTACCTATTCCAATCGTGTCAAGTGTCTTACGTCTTTTATTTTTACAGAAACTTATATTTGCCGTCCAAGGTTGTTTGTCAGTGTTTTGTAACTCTACAAATGTACTATGTAGATATTAAAATTGCCAAAGTGGTAAGAGGTTTTTCCCCCAATTATATTTATGGGTTTTCCATTGATTCAATCAACTGAGGCATGCCATGATGCTCCATTCTCATGTATACGTCTCTAAACAAAGACCATTCTCAAGCTTATAGCCATTTATTAATGTTGACAGTCCTTGAGCAGAGATGATGCATTACAAAAGAGTGTAGCCAATTTACCCCAGATCTAAGATGCACAGGCGGGGCCTGTCACTATTGCCCAATCCCAAATCAACCCCCACCTTTTACACCAGTGTAGACTTGAAAGGAATAGGACAGGTATAAGCAGTATATAGTTGCTTCATCTTGCCCTCTATTAGGCAAGTGAATTTCCATCATATTGAATGCCAGTACACCTATCCAGATCTACAGTGGCTGGGAGTTGACTTGGGAGTGTGCATGTGTCACAGGGCAAGTCTCCAATCACACCCTATTCCTTTTTAATAGTGCACTATTTTGGACTAGTCACATACTGTAGGGAACTAGGGTGTAAGTGAATTTTGACGCAGACAGCCACTGGTTAAAAACAGAGCGCATACAAAGAGGGGAAACCAGGAGCGACGACAGGACAATTCCATGGGAATTTAAGCTGATCGTCCATTTTTCATTCTCGTCAGTTCATCCTCAGTTTTCTACCGTTTCCACGGGTTCCGTTGCCGTGGGTACGACTCCGAGCGGCTCCAAGAGTTGTGGCACCAGAGAGGACAGTTTCTGCAGCAGCTCTCTGGCTCTGATATCCACTTCCTCCACCAGCTTTCTGACTCTTACATCTACTTCCTGTTCCCGGACCCAGGAGAGGCTGTCATCCACAGCAACATTGATTGGCACACAGACTGCCTCCTCCTTTAGCCCCGTTAGTTGACACACCCCCACGACGCCAGCCAATCCCAGCAGGAGGAGCTTGAACAGCAGGCCAATAAGAGAGCGTCTTCGGGCTTTGGGGGCGGATTCAGCTGCTTTCTTATCTGGAGAGAGAGATGGGAGTAAGTGACGTGTGCTGTGTAGTCAACATGTGAGCTGCACGACTACATTAAGAACAACCTGGAACACTCCCATTGCATACCTGCTGCTATCTGTCCATTCCTCTTTTTCTTCTCCTCTTTTCTCTTATTCTTCTGTTCCTGGATGGCCAAGGCAGCCATGTGAGCGTGGTACTCCTTCCTCTTCCTCTCCTTCTCCTCTGCCTTGTCTCGTTTACGCGACTCCTTCTCTTTCGCCTCCCTCTCTCTCTGCTTCGTCTCTTTCTTCTTCTCCAGTTCTAAAGCGATGGAGGGATGGACGAAAGAAAACAGATTAAGTTACAAATGTCCCAATCAGTTTATATCCCGAACCCAAACTGTAACAAGATTGAAACTCTTAAGCTTTGATGTTCACTTTCTATCATGTTCAATGTACTGAGTGTACAAAATATTAGAAACACCTTCCTAATATTGAGTTGCACCCCCTTTTGCCCGCAGAACAGCCTCAATTCGTCGAGGCATGGACTCTTGAGGTGTCAAGCGTTCCACAGGAATGCTGGCCCATGTTGACTCCAATGCTTGTGTCAAGTTGACTGGATGTCCTTTGAGAGGTGAACCATTCTTGATATACACGAGAAACTATTGAGAGTTTGAAAAACCCAGCAGTGTTGCAGTTCTTGACACACTCAAACTGGTGCGACTGGCACCTACTACCATACCCCGTTCAAAGGCACTTAAATATTTTGTCTTGCCCATTCACCCTCTGAATGGCACGCACACAATATATGTCTCAATTCTCTCAAGGCTTAAAAATCCTTCTTTAACCTGTCTCTTCCCCTTCATCTACACTGAAGTGGATTTAACAGGTGATATCAATAAGAGATCGCTTTCACCTGGTCAGTCCATGTCATGGAAAGAGCAGGTGTTCCTGCCCCGCAGCTTCCATTAACGTTTTTTGTCTCATTCAATGATTACCCAGTGAGGAATAATAATGTTTTTGAACACTATAAGCATGGAAAGCTATATAGTCAGTAATATCAGCTGCTCTGTGCTAACAATGTTAAAACACTATGAAATAACACGAGCGAACCCATAGCCACTAGGGCAGGAAATGGCAGCCTATTCCCTACATAGGGCTCTGGTCAAAAGTAGTGCACTATGCTTTCGTCATAAGTACTGCACAACATAAGGAATTGGGTGTCATTCAGGACACAGACCTAGGTTGACTGACCACTGGCACCTGCATTGTAATACCCACCTTTGTCCTTTAGGAAGCGCCGCTCCCTCTCTTTGTCCACCTCGTCCTGAAGGATCCTCATGTGCTGGAGAACCTACAATCATATTGTAGTCTAAATGATATTGCACCATGCTGGAACCAAATAACCCTAGTCTGTCCCAACATTTCCTTCCTCTCCCATTCTCCCTTAATTTCTAATTTCTTTATCTCTACTTCCCTTCCTACCTCTTATTCTCTCCCTCAGTCCATATTTTCCTCCCTACCTCCCTCTGCTTCTTTTAACAATGAATAAGCTTTATTATCAACTTCCATTGTCCTCCAAGAGTTGTGGAATCTCCTCTACTTCCCTCTGCCTCCCTTCCCACCGCCTCCCTCCCAGTCTTACCCTGGCAGCACATTGTTTACACTGTTTCTCATCCAGACAGTCTCCTGCAGCTTTCGCCAGGTTGATTTCCAGAGGGTTGTCCTTTAGATCCAGCCACTTCAGGTTCTACACACACACACACACAACAACAAAAAATAAGCCTGTTGAGATTGTGTGAATTGTTTTCTGTCTTCAACCTCTGTCCATATGCCACTGTGGTCATGTTGGAGTTTACAGAGTTCAAAGATAGCTGGCTTATCCTTATTGTAGAGTTGACTGTATAGTCTTGTTCATGAAAGTATGACTCATTGTTTTTAAACCTGTTTGTAATGAACTAACAATAGACATTTCTGATTGTTGTAAAACATTATAATTGGTTGATTACAGTTAGCCTTTCCTACTGTTGATGGTCAGATTCAAAGTTTATTCCCAGGGCTTTACTAATGTTTCTGCCAAAAAGTTATCAGTAAATGTGACTATATATTATAGAAGCAGATTACTATACTAATGATGATGTTGTTAATGAATAATAGTGTCGAAAATGCCAGGAGAATAAAGGGACTTTAGGGGTAGCCTAGTGGTTAGAGCGTTGGACTAGGAACCAAAAGGTTGCAAGTTCAAACCCCCGAGCTGACAAGGTACAAATCTGTCGTTCTGCCCCTGAACAGGCAGTTAACCCATTGTTCCTAGGCAGTCATTGAAAATAAGAATTTGTTCTTAACTGACATGCCTGGTTAAATAAAGGTAAAAAAAAATACAAATTTGAAGCTTGAAGCATGGGAACACTATGAGACGTTACCACAATCAAATAAGCAGGTCCTGATGTTTGAGAAAGGTCTATTTTTCCTCTTATTTACATCACCAACTAATTTTGCCAAGTCAGCAGCATTTCCACATACTGGTGATTGCTTTGAATACATTCTCTCTAGTTCTTAGTCCAACTTATTTCCAGCAGAATTGCATCAATGAAAATGGGCCTTATATTGTGCTGTAGTTTGCCTGCTATAACTATTACTCTAGAAGAGCTTGGTGATGATGGGAACTAACTACTACACCCAGGCAGATATGTTTCATTATCTGTGTCTTTCTGTAACATGGCTTACAATGGTGAAACATGCTTCCCCATTAAAAAATGTTATGTTCAGTGATTAGATGCGTTTTAGTATTGTGAGGTCCCTGGCAATTCCCAGCCCTAGTGTGTGTGTGTGTGTTTGTTACCCACCTTGAGCTGGGAGAAGCTGACAGGCAGAATGGTCAGCTTGTTGTTGTACAGGTCCAGGTGTTGCAGGTTGCCAAGGCGACCCAGATCATCAGGTAGAACGGTCATGAGGTTCTTACTAAGGTCCACCTTGACCAAGTGACTCAGGCTGCAGAACTCCAGCTGGAGACACACACACATACTATTATGTACAGTGTAATAATCATCTCTCCACTCCTATTGCAATGATCCACTGACAGGAGACAGTGGAATGTCTGCACAATTTCAACACTCAAGGTACTGTACACTACTTCTGCTACCCCCTACGCGTCTTCTCTCCTGCTCTACCCACATCTCTCCTCCTTTACTTCATTATAGTACAACTCCTTGACCATCCAGCTGGGTTGGCTACTATACATTAGTCAGTGACATTAGCCAGTTGTCTTCAGGCGGGAGCAACAGGGTGAGCAGGCTTTAGTTCCAGCCCAGCACTAACACAACTGACCGAACTGAAGGCTGTGGTGACAAGCATTTGGCTTTGGAGCTGGGTTCATTCTTGCCTAATAAATCAGACTGCAGTTTCCATCCAATTGGCGACAGATTTTCATGCAAATATTCTAAAATCTGCATAAAGTAAATATGCACGTTTTCTCACCAAACTGACTTGTTGCGGATAAAAAGCAGTGTGTGATGACGTAGTGCACATAAAATATACTTTAAATCATTTACATTTTCATGTACCAAATAAAAAGTTAAATGTGTTTCCAACTCTACCGATAATTTTGTCACAAACTGTTGCGTTAAATAGCAAATGTGCCCACTCTGGTCTTGGAAAGTGTGCATAGCCCACAGCTCGCAGATACAGTGCTGGTAGGCTAGCCTACAAAATGAGATTCAAATGGATAAGAGATTATTTTTACTTGTCAAACGGCTGCCAAAGATAGATCGATCATGTCACCTGAATAAGACCCTCAATATTTATTGGAAAGGAGCAACAAACTCATCACCGTGCACTTTCACCATCCTGTGAAGTTGATCATCACATATTTTATCTGAAGCCTAATAAACTGCATGCTTTGTACTGGGAGGACCACACAAATGTCATCGCGTGACTTCAAGTTTGCTTCTATATGATGGTTATTATATCAATATTTGGGCATTAAGGGGTTTCCACCACCCTTTCTCGCATACATTGTTTTTTCTATGTAAATGTGTCTGGCTATGCTGTACACAATGGAAAGAATCACCACCTTTGGGACTAGGTTAACTCAAGGTTACTCACAGGCAGGGAGGTGATATTGTTGCAGGACAGGTCCAGGACTGTGACTTTAGGGAAGGCAGCCTGAAAACACACATGTGTATGACAACATGACTATTCCATACTAGTTGCGCCTTGTGGAAGGAGGACAGGCTCATTGTAATGGATGGAATGGAATAAATGGAACGGTATCAAACACATGGAAACCACACGTTTGACTCCATTCCATTTGTCATATTCCAGCCATTATAATGAGCCTGTCCTCCTGTAGCTCATTCCACCAGCTTCCACTGTTGCTTACAATATATGGCTTTATAAAGGTAATGTGTGTGTCGTTGTGGGCCTACTAGTTCTTTAACAGGAACTTCAGTGAGGTTACAGAGACTCAGATCCATCTCGTTGCCATCGATTTTGTCCTTCAGATTCAACACCTTGTTCTTACTCATCCTGAGTTTTGGCTGGGGGAGAATACACACGATTTTGTAAACAGAAACTTTCATAGCTAATAGACTAGCTAACTGACATGGTGATTATGGTTTGCTAGCTGCTGTAGCCCACCTAGCCAACAAGCTATTTAACGTAAACTACGTTGTTGCAATGTTATTATTTTACTGTCGTTGTAATCACTTCTTAGCTAAACTGAGTAACGTTAGTTAGCTGCAAATTGACTTTCTTTTGTTGGTCGCTACAGTGACACCACAGCAAAGTAACCTTTTCTTGGTAACGTTAGTCAAAGTACTCACATGTTTCACTGCGATATCACAACCGTTTAAGCGTCTCAGACCTTCTATTCCTACTAATAAATACTACACGAATCTCTACTTTAAAGACAGTTGGCAAAATATTCGTACAGTGCGATTAAATCGCTGACAAATATCATTTGTGTGGCGTTAGTTGTTACAATGAAAATTCCACGTCATTGATTGAACTCGCAGTCCAGTTGGCGGTGGGGCAATGACGTGACATTTCAGAGCATTATCGCCACCTACAGCTTTGGAGGAGCAACTGGCAAGTTTCTCACACGAACACACACACAGGAAGTTTTTTATTTATTTTTATGTTTAGCATAGTCTACAATACAATTATTTAGTTGAAAAATGACATGAAAAGCACACAGTTTATTATAACCAGGAACAAAGTTGTTTTCTATAGTGCTTGAAAGGGAAATACCTTGTCCGTTGTACAACTGAATGCCTTTAACTGAAATATGTCTTCCGCATTTAACCCAATCCCTCTGAATCAGAGAGGTGCAGCGGGCTGCCTTAATCGACATCCACATCTTTGGCCTCCAGGGAACAGTGGGTTAACTGCCTTGCTCGGGGCAGAATGGCAGATTTTTACCTTGTCAGCTAGGGGATTCAATCCAGCAACCTTTTGGTTACTGGCCTGGTGCTCTAACCACTAGGCAGGTACATTGATATTTTCTTAATTTGTATTTATTTAGCCAGGATAGTCCACTCAGTAACAATTGTTTTCCAGGGAGTCTTGGGTTCCAGAGAATCAATTAAAACACACCATACACAGAAGCATATACAGCACAGGAGGTTTGGGCACCTTAATTGGGGAGGACGGGCTTGTGGTAATGGCTGGAGTGGCAATTAGTGGAATGATATCAAAAACATACCATTTGCCATTCCATGGATGGGTGGAGACTCCCACCTGAACAGATCTGACGTATTCAGGCAGTTTGTGCTGTGTCGCCTTGAAAACAGTCACTAGGCTGTTGTAATGGATCCTGTCCGTCAGTGGTTGGATTACATATTTTTGCAGAAGAACCTCTGTTTATATGTTTTCCTTCCATGAATGCCCAGTCTTGATACGAGCGGCCCTGTTGATGATACGCTGTAGCTGGTTAAAACCTGTCTCATTGCATTGACGTAGGCAGGGACGCCATACTGTGGTACAGTCACAAGAGATTGGTGGCACCTTAATTGTGGAGAACGGGCTCGTGGTAATGACTGGAGCAAAGTAGGTGGTAACAAATACAACAAACATTCCTGGTGTTTGATGCCATTCCATTTGCTCCGTTCTGTTCATTATTGTCAGCTGTTCTCCCCTCAGCAGCCTCCTGTGAGCAGAGTAGTCCAGGTGAGTTGTTATCATGCTGTGGTAGATTGTCAGGATGTCCTTGGAGATGAACAATACACACACTGATAATACATGCAGTTATTGACATCCAAAATTAGCTATAGGGTCACCTATCTCTAACCCCAGGTAAGAAAAGTTTGGAAGGTGATCCAGAACAAAAACAGCTCCTGTCAGCTATACAGCACAGTTCGGTTATCCACATCTATGTGATGCATTATGGGATTATTATGGGCTCCTGAGTGGCTCAGTGGTCTAAGGCACTGCATCTCAGTGCAAGAGGCATTACTGCAGTTCTTGGTTCAAATCCAGGCTGCATCACATCTGGCTGTGATTGGGAGTCCAATTGCCCCAGCTTTGTACGGGGTAGGCCGTCATTGTCAATAAGAATTTGTTCTTAACTGACTTTCATTGTTAAAATAAGTTAGGAGGAATAATGAACAGTCATGAATGCACTTAACATGATCTATAGAAGTAGTAGACATAGAGTACGTGTGTTACTAAGTTAATTGAGGAGAGGAAAAGTGGAAAAAAAACTGTGCTTGTATGAAATGAGGCTCTCCTTGTCCACAGAGGCGGTCTTACCGTTACGCAACCTAGGGAATCGCCTGGTGCCTCACCTCATCAGGGGGTCTCATGAACTTGGCATCATTTTGTTAATTTTTGTTGTCTTGCCTTTCTCCTCTGCTGAAGGTCCTCCTCCACTCGTGAGTAACCTCTGATGTACACCATTAGCGGTTGTGACAAATGGAGTGGTTTCTGTTTTCTTCCTCCGAATTTAGCTCTAGCTTTTGAACGATTGATGCAATTACTTAATATTAATTACCCCATTCCTGAAAGCAAAGACTCTCAGGAACACGTACATGTCTTCTATTTCCCTCACATGGCCACAAGACACATTAGAAGGGATTGTGACAAAACCGCAATTGAAAACAATGCAGATATGTTTTTCTACACACACAATTATTACCTAAATGTTTTGCCAAACTTTTCAATACCTTTCTGATGCATTTCACTCACTTTTTGATGCAAATACAAAAACAATCCTGTAAAAAGTAATTGTACATATTTTCTTATTAGCCTTATGAACATATACACTGGGTTGCAGTTTGTATCTGTGCTAGAATGGTTAAAAAGGCCATAAAATGAGTATTGGCCCAGAACTTCAATATCAGTGCATCCCTAACTTGCATCCCTAAAAAAAACAGATAGAAAGAATGTAGAAATGATAATGGACCTATATATTTAAGCAATTGTCACGTTCGTCATATTGATGAGACCAAGGCACAGTGTGATAAGCATACATTCTTCTTTTAATGAAGGAAACGAACACTGAACAAAACTAACAAAACAACAAAACGAACGTGAAGCTATGAGACACGAGTGCTGACAGGCAACTTACACATAGACAATACAAAAACTAAACCAACCACCCTTGTCACACCCTGACCTAACCAAAATAATAAAGAAAACAAAGATAACTAAGGTCAGGGCATGACAGCAATAAGGCACAAGGGGGTGTGGTATATGACCAATAAACCCCGGCTAAGGGCTGTTCTTAGCCCCGACGTCCCCACAGTGACCGTATGTACATATCCCAATCAGAAGCCATGCATTACAGGCAACATCCACATTGAGCTAAAGGCTAGAGCTGCCACTTTCAAGGAGCGGGACTAATCCAGTGACTCGAGCCTACCAGATGAGCTAAATGCTTTTTATGCTCGCTTCAAGGGAAGCAACACTGAAGCATGCACGAGAACACCAGCTGTTCTGGATGACTGTGTGATAACGCTCTCGGTAGCCGATGTGAGCAAGACCTTTAAACAGGTCAGCATTCACAAAGCCACGGGGCCAGATGGATTACCAGGACGTGTACTCAAAGCATGCGTGGACCAACTGGCAAGTGTCTTCACTGACATTTTCAACCTCTCCCTGACTGAGTCTGTAATATCTACATGTTTCAAGCAGACCACCATAGTCCCTGTGCCCACAGAAGCGGAAGGTAACCGGCCTAAATGATTTCCGCCCCGTAGCACTCACGTCGGTAGCCATGAAGTGCTTTGAAAGGCTGGTTATGGCTCACATCAACAGCATCCTCCTGGATACCCTAGACCCACTCCAATTCGCATAGCGCCCCAACAGATCCACAGATGACACAATCTCAAATGCACTCCACACTGCCCTTTCCCACCTGGACAAAAGGAACACCTATGTGAGAATGCTGTTCATTGGCTACAACTCAGCGTTCAACACCATAGTGCCCACGAAGCTCATCACAAAGCTAATGACCCTGAGACTAAACACCTCCCTCTGCAACTGGATCCTGGACTACCTGACGGGCCACCCCCAGCTGGTAAGGGTAGGCAACAACACGTCTGCCACGCTGACCCTCAACACTGGGGCCCCTCAGGGATATGTACTTAGTCCCTTCCTGTACTCCCTGTTCACCCACGACTGCAGGGCCAAACACGACTCCAACACCATCATTAAGTTTGCTGACGACACAACAGTGGCCTGATCACTGACAACAATTAGACAGCCTAAAGGGAGGAGGTCAGAGAACTGGCAGTGTGGTGCCAGGACAACAACCTCTCCCTCAATGTGAGCAAGACAAAGGAGCTGGAAAAGGTGGGCCAAACAGGCCTCCATTAACATCAACGGGGCTGTAGTGGAGAGAGTCGAGAGTTTCAAGTTCCTTGGTGTCCACATCACCAACAAGCGATCATGGTCCAAACACACCAAGACAGTCGTGAAGAGGGCATGACAAAAACTTTTCCCCTTCAGGAGACTGAAAAGATCTGGCATGGGTCCCCAGATCCTCAATAGTTCTACAGCTGCACGATCGAGAGCATCCTGACCAGTTGCATCACCACCTGGTATGGCAACTGCTCGGCATCTGTACTTACATCTGTAAGGCGCTACAGAGGGTAGTGTGTACGGCCCAGCTTCCTGCCATCCAGGACCTATATAATAGGCGGTGTCAGAGGAAAGCCCATAAAATTGTCAGAGACTCCAGTCACCCAAGTCATAAGACTGTTTTCTCTGCTACCACATGGCAAGCAGTACCGGAGCGCCAAGTCTAGGACCAAAAGGCTCCTTAACAGCTTCTACCCCCAAGCCATAAGACTGCTGAACAATTAATCAAATGGCCACTGGACTATTACATTGACCCCCCCTCCATTTGTTTTATACACTGCTGCTACTCACTGTTTTATTATCTACGCATAGTCACTTCACCCCTACCTACTACATTAATAAATTACCTAAACTAACCTGTACCACCGCACACTGACTCAGTACTGGTTCCCCCTGTATATAGCTTTGTTATTGTAATGTTATTGTGTTACTTTTATTATTTTTGTATCATTTAAAAAAACTACATTTTTTGATGTTTTGATATAGTTTTATATAGTTTACTTGGTAAATATTTTCTTAACTCTTCTTGAACTGCATTGTTGGGTAAGGGCTTGTAAGTGAGCATTAGGTAAGGTCTACACTTGTTGTATTCGGCGCATGTGACAAAGTTTGATTTGATGTGAAAGTGTGTCAAATAAGTTGAAAGCACTGTTTGTGGCTGTACCTAACCTTGACAACAGACAAAGAGCTGTGAATGGATCAACGGTCCACCAATCAGGGCCTTGATGGGCTTGGCAACAGTAACAAAGGGTGATGTGTTCAGGTTGGAATGTTCTTGCAATGTCACATGAAAGGTGTCTAGAACATAAATATCTTTATTCTGAGAACATGGCAACCATGTTCTGTTACGTTTGTTGTGATGTCGTTGGAATATTCTCCTTACTCTCATAAAACTGGACACATGAATGTTTTTGCAATGTCCCATTAAACATATCTAGAACATTAATATTGAATGTTCTCCTAACTCCAATGACAAAACATGCTAAATGGGTTCTCAGGAGGTTTTTGCTAACATACATAGAATGTTCTTCTAACTAACAGAAAATTGGACACTCAAACATCAGGGGAACATTACAAAAAAAATTCTCTCTCCCTAGAATTGTTAGTTGGGCCAAAACTAAAATCTTGCTTATGTAGTCTGTCCACAAGAGATTAGATTTCTACTAATAGGACTTGGTGCTTCCAATGGCAATGTCCGCGATAGGAATGTCAGGAGCCCCTAGTGGATTTGACAGTTCCAACGCAGTTACACCTCCGACACCACCCTAACAAAATACATTATACAGTGCCTTGCGAAAGTATTCGGCCCTCTTGAACTTTGCGACCTTTTGCCACATTTCAGGCTTCAAACATAAAGATATAAAACTGTATTTTTTTGTGAAGAATCAACAACAAGTGGGACACAATCATGAAGTGGAACGACATTTATTGGATATTTCAAACTTTTTTAACAAATCAAAAACTGAAAAATTGGGCGTGCAAAATTATTCAGCCCCTTTACTTTCAGTGCAGCAAACTCTCTCCAGAAGTATTGTATTTCATATACCTTTGACTATTGGATGTTCTTATAGGCACTTTAGTATTGCCAGTGTAACAGTATAGCTTCCATCCCTATCCTCGCCCCTACCTGGGCTCGAACCAGGAACACATTGACAACAGCCACCCTCGAAGCAGCGTTACCCATGCAGAGCAATAACTACTACTACTACGAGTGACGTTTGAAACGCTATTTGCGCTCACCCCGCTAACTAGCTAGCCATTTCACATCGTTGACACCAGCCTAATCTCGGGAGTTGACAGGCTTGAAGCATTGCGAAGAGCTGCTGGCAAAATGCACTAAAGTGCTGTTTGAATGAATTCTTACGAGCCTGCTGCTACTTACCATCGCTCAGTCAGACTGCTCTATCAAATCATAGACTTAATCATAACATAACACACATAAATACGAGCTTTAGGTCATTAATATGGTAGAATCCGGAAACTATCATTTCGAAAACAAAACGTTTATTCTTTCAGTGAAATACGGAGCCGTTCCGTATTTCATCTAACGGATGGCATCCCTAAGTCTAATTATTCCTGTTACATTGCCCAACCTTCAATGTTATGTCATAATTACGTAAAATTCTGGCAAATTAGTTCGCAATGAGCCAGACGGCCCAAACTGTTGCATATACACTGACTCTGCGTGCAATGAACGCAAGAGAAGTGACACAATTTCACCTGGTTAATATTGCCTGGATTTCTTTTAGCTAAATATGCAGGTCTAAAAATATATACTTCTGTGTGTTGATTTTGAAAAAGGCATTGATGTTTATGGTTAGGTACACATTGGAGCATTGACAGTCCTTTTTCGCGAATGAGCACCGCATCGATTATATGCAACGCAGGACACGCTAGATAAACTAGTAATATCATCAACCATGTATAGTAGTGAGTAGTGATTATAACTAGTGATTATGATTGATTGATTGATAGTTTTTTATAAGATAAGTTTAATGCCAGCTAGCAACTTACCTTGGCTTCTTACTGCATTCGTTCGCCTTAGCAATCTCACTAGGATAAAGACCTCCTCCATTCCTGCCATTATTGAAAGAGATCGTGATACCTCACATCTCAAAATAGGGCTACTTAATGTTAGATCCCTTACTTCAAAGGCAGTTATAGTCAATGAACTAATCACTGATCATAATCTTGATGTGATTGGCCTGACTGAAACATGGCTTAAGCCTGATGAATTTACTGTGTTAAATGAGGCCTCACCTCCTGGTTACACTAGTGAACATATCCCCCGTGCATCCCGCAAAGGCGGAGGTGTTGCTAACATTTACGATAGCAAATTTCAATTTACAAAAAAAAAAAGAAGTATTTTGAGCTTCTAGTCATGAAATCTATGCAGCCTACTCAATCACTTTTTATAGCTACTGTTTACAGGCCTCCTGGGCCATATACAGCGTTCCTCATTGAGTTCCCTGAATTCCTATCGGACCTTGTTGTCATAGCAGATAATATTCAAATTTTTGCTGACTTTAATATTCACATGGAAAAGCCCACAGACCCACCCCAAAAGGCTTTTGGAGCCATCATCGACTCAGTGGGTTTTGTCCAACATGTCTCTGGACCTATTCACTGTCACAGTCATACTCTGGACCTAGTTTAGTCCCATGGAATAAATGTTGTGGATCTTACTGTTTTTCCTCATAATCCTGGACTATCGGACCACCATTTTATTACGTTTGCAATTGCAACAAATAATCTGCTCAGACCCCAACCAAGTAGCATCAAAAGTCGTGCTATAAATTCACAGACAACACAAAGATTCCTTGATGCCCTTCCAGACTCCCTCTGCCTACCCAAGAACGTCAGAGGACAAAAATCAGTTAACCACCTAACTGAGGAACTCAATTTAACCTTGCGCAATACTCTAGATGCAGTTGCACCCCTAAAAACTAAAAACATTTCTCATAAGAAACTATCTCCATGGTATACAGACAATACCCGAGCTCTGAAGCAAGCTTCCAGAAAATTGGAACGGAAATGGCGCCACACCAAACTGGAAGTCTTCCGACTAGCTTGGAAAGACAGTACCGTGCAGTATCGAAGAGCCCTCACTGCTGCTCAATCATCCTATTTTTCCAACTTAATTGAGGAAAATAAGAACAATCTGAAATTGATTTTTGATACTGTCGCAAAGCTAACTAAAAAGCAGAATTCCCCAAGTGAGGATGGCTTTCACTTCAGCAGTAATAAATTCATGAACTTCTTTGAGGAAAAGATCATGAATATTAGAAAGCAAATTACGGACTCCTCTTTAAATCTGCGTATTCCTTCAAAGCTCAGTTGTCCTGAGTCTGCCAGGACCTAGGATCAAGAGAGACACTCAAGTGTTTTAGTACTATATCTCTTGACACAATGATGAAAATAATCATGGCCTCTAAACCTTCAAGCTGCATACTGGACCCTATTCCAACTAAACTACTGAAAGACCTGCTTCCTGTGCTTGGCCCTCCTATGTTAAACATAATAAACGTCTCTCTATCCACTGGATGTGTACCAAACTCACTAAAAGTGGCAGTAATAAAGCCTCTC